>NC_063065.1:22068748-22368748 GCF_018812025.1 Megalobrama amblycephala | reverse complement strand
CACCCTCCTACTGTCTTGCTTCTGCAAGAGTGTTATGTGAACTCGTGTTTCTATCTCACTGCCCACGCTGTGAGGTCAGTGGAGGTGAAGTTTAACAGTCTAAGCACGGCAATGCAGTCAGCCTTTGCTGTATTCAAGCTTTCCCTCTCCTCATGGGTGGACAAGTGCTCCTGTCATTAACAGTTGTTTGTAAACTTCTTGATTACTAACATTCCCTCTTCATATTTGTTTTCATCATTCAGATTTGCACAATGTGTGGGGTGTCAGTGTGGATCGTCTCTTGTGTGAGTACGAGTGGAAGTTTGTTATACTGGGCCTCAGAGACCTGCACTAAGGAGTAATGGGGTTTTAAGTAAGGCCAAGTGACAGTACTGATTACTTATGGTGAGCACTAAATAACAGCAGATTGGACAGTTCAGCCCTAGTAAAACCTATTAATCAACTTCTCCCGATTCAGACCGATTGTGTTGCCAAAGACTTTCAGCTTCAGTAAATAGCCTATTGCATAAACAGAGATGTGGGGGAGTATACAGCAGATTTATTTTGTTATGGATTAAACTGTACAATACCAAAGTCAAATGTCATAATTTAAACATGGCATGCTGGAGTGTGCGGTTTCTGCAGATGCAGTTTGATCCGTTTCTTTGTGACATTTCCATATTATTTCATTGGGAAACTGTGTTCTATGAAGCAAAAATTTACAGAAACTACCCTCGATGGTTTACTGCTTATCTTTCAAATACTAATGAATGATTTCAGTGTCTTCAAAACAGTTAAATGAATTAGTGAACTGAGGGAACGAAATAATAAATTGTCTTCACAAATTAACGAATCGAGGGAACGAAATAGTAAAGCGTCCACACAGATTAGTGAATTGAGGGACGAAATAGTAAATCGTCCGCACGGATTAGCGAGTCGAGGGAACGAAATAGTAAATCGTCCGCATGGATTAGTGAATCGAGGGAACAAAAATAGTAAATCGTCCTCATGATTTAACAATTCGAGGGAACGAATTAGTAAATCGCCCTCACGAATTAGCGAATTGAGGGAACAAAATAGTAAATCGTCCACATGATTTAACGATTCGAGGGAACAAATTAGTAAATCGGCCTCACAAATTAGCGAATCGAGGGAATGAAATAGTAAATCGCCCTCACGAATTAGCGAATCGAGGGAACAGAATAGTAAATCATCAGCGCAAAGTAGCGAATCGAGGGAACTAAATAGTAAATTGTGTGCACGACTTAGTGAATCGAGGGAACGAAATAGTAAATCCTGTGCTTGATATAGGAAATCGAGGGAACTTGGTCATGGTTTACTTTATGTAGGAGCTCTGTAAGAATCAGCTGTTCTGAATGAATATCTGAATTTTTTTGTTTCAAACTAATCAAGCAAATTATTCAGTGACTTGCTCACAGAGACAGTCACTCAATTAATTCCTGAATGAACCAGTGGTTTTGAACAAATTGGTTGAGTCAATGATTCAATAACTCATTCGTAAAGACACTTGTCCCCACCTACTGGTGTGATGTTCCAAAATGCCATGCACAGATTGAAGACACCCTGCCAATACTGTCAAATGTAAAATCAGGCTTGAATGGAGTGCTTAGCATGCAGCCTTACTAGCCTAACTTCTAACGTCTAATGTTTCTTGTTTAAATCTCATTTGTTCAGATGAAAAGAACAACAATTAGCCATATATTTAATTATACCCTTATGTTTGTAGTATACGATTTTTTTTTTTTTTGTAGAATAATTTCTGTGCATTCTTAAATTCTCTTTCTGCTGAATTTACCCTGACAAACTCGACGTCATAATTCAAATTCTGCAAACATGTTCACTGAAGTTGATGGAAAACAGATATTGAGGTTTCAGTCATGTTTACGTAAGACAGTGAAAGACCACTCAATTATGGCTTCTTTTTTCAGAAAATGTTGAGCTGGATGTATTAGATTATGTACATGGATGAATGAGCCATAAATGCAATATGACTAATTACTCTGGAGCTGCAGGAAAATGATGTCATAGCAATGCTGAGTGGCTGATGTTACTACAAAAACAGCATGTTCTTAAACCATTCACTAGTGACTATCCCTAGCAGTGACATGGAAGGCAGTAGATGGAAAGAAATATTCAGTTTCATTGTTTTAAGAGTCTATCAAAATCTGTCACTGGCAAAACATCTACTATACTATAAAGAAATATTAGCTCACCATGCTGCAGCTTAAGCACCACTTTTGTAGTCTCCTTAATTTGTTTCTTATGGGCTGCAGGTGTTGCCGATTCAATTACTCCACCCAGACTCATGACCAAGATGTTTTCATTTCCCAGGGCAATGCTGACATGTGTGCAGAGGGTAAACCTGACATAGTATTGCACAATAACATATTATTGGGTTGAGCAGCCCCATTTTTAAACACCACCCAGAACATGACAACAAAGACTCATTGGAATAACATAAAAAAAAAACCTACCTACAATTTTACAGATCTCAAAAAACATACCAATACACAAGTTTCCAGCTGAAATGAACCCTAGATGAAGTATAAAACAGCAAAAACTTTTATTCCTTTTTTACACAAAATTATGATTACACAGGCAGTTTATTATATGTTTGGCTTTTTTGATGTAGTAAACTTGCTTGGTAGCTCATTGATACAGCACTGCCCTTGTGTTGTGAAGTGCTTGTTTAGGAGTTCCGTGGAACACGAGTTACAATAAAAGAACTCAAAGACTTGTAGAAGCAGCTAAAAAAAGCATGGTTGCTTCAGCATGTGTTTTTATGTCACGTTTGTTTTTGTTCAGTATGGTGACCAGGGGTGTATTCCAGAAAGCAGGGTTAACTTACTGTCACATATACCCTGAACTCTCGGTTGATTAACCCAAACCTTGCTTACTCGTGGTATGCTGGTTCCAGAAATGCGTCCGGGATTAAGTTCAGCCAACCCAGAGTATGTTCCCGGTTAACACACAAGACATTCTCAACAGAGCGACGAATTGATGATTCACCATAGAAACAGATGCTAAGAAAAAGCACGCCATTCTACTTCATTCTTCTTCTTTTGTTTAATGGCGATTTACATAACCTACTTGGTGCACATCACCACCTATTGGGTGGTTATGCAATCATTTTTTATTCTTAATATTGTTTGATGCTAATTATTAAATAAGATATCACATATATGATATGTATTTTATTATAGAAATTATAGCATAGAAAATGTCCTGTTATAAAGGATAAAAAGCAGATCCATGTCTGAGATGACAATAAAATACATTCATATATTAGAATTGAATAAACAGTGATATATTGTATAATATAACATTGTGTATATAACTGTAACTCTGTAACTATATAACAAATTTAGATACATTAATATAACCATATTGATAATATAACATGCGACAAAATTAAGTGAACCGAACATGTCCCTTCCCAGTCACCATAGTTCAGAACTGCCATACGTAACAACAAATGTAATAAAATGTTGCCATTCATGTTCATCTGTTTTGGATAAAACTACGCTTTTAGTGCCACTCACACAAGTGTCATAAAATGTGCAAGACTCAACATAATTCTGATTTAATGACATTCAGTGCAAACAACACAGCAAAATCAACTTAAATCAACTCTGCTCAGAGAACATATGGTCCCTCTCTACATAGAGTTAAAATATCACTGAAGCATAGTTAAAGTTAATGAAATAATATGCTGTTTGTGGAGTTGTTTAATCAGATCTTCAGAGATTTAATGTCTTTCATCTTCAGTTGATTTCATCTAAGGCTGTGGCTGGAAGTCCTTTGTAGTTATTGTGTTTTTCTTCAGTGATTATGCTTGTTAACAGCAGGTGTTCATCACTAATGCTCAATCATAACTTAATCACTTAATTATCTCATTAACTTTAACTCTGCTTCAGTGTTACTTTAACACTATATAGAGAGGGACCATATGTAATCTGAGCAGAGTTTATTTAACTCTGGGGATTTTGCTGTGAACCATTGATAATAGATAGTGTTTTTCTAGTAACAAGTTAACACTGTTGAGGCTTGATTTCATGGAGAAATCAAAACAAATGAGTGTAATAGCACACATACTGTAAAAGAAACATACTGAGGTAAAAATTCAAAATGTTGAGTTTTTTTATTTATAACATAAAATATAGTTAATTAAGCTACGCAGCTCTTCACTAAATCCCGCCTGTAACACACCTCTCTGGAACAATGTCACACATACCCATCATTTCACCAACAAATGGAAGTGTTATCAGAAAACTAACCAGAAAGAAATCACTGGAAACTAGCGATATCACAAAATGAACATGATAAATGCGGCCGTTTGTTGGGATTTTTGTTGTTTACTTAAAGATTTACAATCCAAGAATCAATGTTTTACCACAGTTTTACAAAAATAAGTGATACATTGATCATAATGAATTAATTTGTGTCAAGATTGCACATTACCCTAGTGAAAAAATAGTATACTTAAGCACAATTTATTTCTATGTACTTTAGTATAACTAAATGTATTTGTGGCACGCTATAAATTGGTATACTTAAAGTCTGCTAAATTGGAACAACTAATTTTGTACTAAATGCATTTTAGTTGTCCAAAAGCAGTGCTGAAGTTCAACTAAAGTTGTATTAAATATACTTGTTTTGCTAAAGTGGAACTATTCCAAGTATAATTTAGTACACTTTAAATATACTCTTGTATTTAAGTTTTGAAATGCAGAATTCACTCAGCATAAGCTTCAGATGTATTTTGGTGACATTAGAATTGCAATTCAATTACACTGTAAGAGTTCTGAACATATTAATAGTATACTGATAACAAACTTTTAGTGATTTTAAAACACATTGCAATGGCATTCCAAGTTAACTTGAAGTGTGCTAATGGCATCATTATAGTTAGCATCGAATAGACTACAATAAAGTAATCTTTATAAATAAAGTCACAGCTTAAGAATTTGCCTTTTACAGACGCCCCTAGTATACCAGTAACTTACTTAACCAGTGAAGATCAGTGAGATAATGGGAACAGATATATATATTTGTATATTGAATGTAGGAACCAGTACAGGCTGGATTCAAACTTGGGTCGCTGTCGCACAAGAGCACTCACTTTACCTGTTGCGCCACAACGCAAAACTGGGTGTACTTTGTGTTCTCTCTATACTGTTACAAGTACAGCTATAAGTAAACAGATTTTCAGATTATCAGATTAATGACAGCACAAATTATATGGATTAAAAGACTGCGAATTGCTGAGAAAAGTCTCAATAAAGGCACAGTAAGTGGTGCGTGAAAATAAACGTGAAACAGCCTGTATATAACACGAAAGCTGTTGAAGAAATAAAACCAGCAAATGCAACATTAAATATCAAGAATGTTTTGCTTCCCTTTTACTTGACATGATCTGTCATTAATGCAACATGAAGCAATTGCTTAAACCGGCATAACATTAGTTTTATTCTTGTGTGCGCACTAAAACACAGACAGTTCCGTATTATATTAAAGTAGCATTAATGGAAAAAGGGTATTACACTAAAGTAATAAAACTTCTGATCAGGTAGGTGAATTTCTTTCACCATTTCAAACTGACTGATGTTGTTTTCTTTATTTGTCATAATTACAAATATTTACTTTTGTAACTACTTTTTATATGTATATTTGCTTTATAACCATACAAAATTGTGAAAAGTGCTATAGAAATAAATTTGAATTGAATGAAACAATAGCCTACCTAATATTCAAAGTGTGGGCAAAGGTAAAGGTCATAATTATAAAACTTACTTCATGATTATTTTTTTGCAACTCAAAACACATTTCCTGTCAACTTTTATCTAGACCAATACTTTTTTTACACTCAACAAGTAGAACTCAAATACAGTTAATTGAATTGTACATTAATCATAACAGGTCAACATAGGATTCAACAAAAATAAATTACTGAAGTAGTACTTAAATATTTAACAAATTAAATCATTTTATTTGCAAATTGCTTGTTACATTTGAGCTGTAGGCAAAAGTTTGAAAATTCTGCCTTTACAGCACCTGTTTGCAGAACAAACTAGATGTTTCACTTCATACCTCACGTTTTCTTTGGTTTGCACAAAAAGAATGTCTCATCTAAAAAATGACATAGCATCATCTAAAAATAATTTCTTCTCAGATTTGAGATACATGGTGAGACTTGTGTCTTTAGCTACAATGAGATTCTAGACTCTAAATGTTTCCTTCAGACAAATGTGCCAAAATCTGCAATACAGATTTCCAATACTGTGCATTCCACAGAGTTCTGTTTTTTAGCAAAAGTACAGCAAAACTGATTGTTGGTGAGTGTGTTGGCATTGGCTTTATGGCGTGTTTGAAACATGATCAATCAATGCGGTCTATATGTGTCAACTTCTGGTTCAACCAATGGTAGGGACGATTGGGGCAGGCCAATGGGGTCAAGGTTTAGCTTCAGCAGTTACGGTGTTTTCAAGTCATGTCAGAAAGAGTGTATTTATGAGATAAAACTCATTTTCTCAAGTTTTGGTAACTTTGAATTTTCGTAAGAGTTTCCGAGTTAGGTGCATGACCGGTGAGAAAACGTCAGAGGCAATGGATGCAAAGTCTGCCCTAGAGAAAAAAAACCTACCAAAATGTATTTAAAATAGGCCTACATTCATACTAACTACAAACCCATTAATATATTTACTGACATACTGACATAAATATTCCAATTAAACTTTATTTGGAGTTCTTCTTTATATTGCACAATATCAACTCTGCTCATATTACATATGGTTCCTCTCTATATAGTGTTAAAGTAACACTGAAGCAGAGTTAAAGTTAATGAGATAATTAAGTGATTAAGTTATAATTGAGCATTAGTGATGAACACCTGCTGTTAACAAGCATAACCACTGAAGAGAAACACAACAACTACAAAGGACTTCCAGCCACAGCCTTAGATGAAATCAACTGAAGATAAAATACATCAAATCTCTCAAGTTCTGATTAAACAACTCCACAAACAGCATATTATCTCGTTAACTTTAACTCTGCTTCAGTGTTATTTTAATTCTATGTAGAGAGGGACCATGTGTTCTCTGAGCAGAGTTGATTTAACTCTGGGGATTTTGCTGTGTATTTCTTAATATTAAGCCTAAAATATTTAATATCACTATTAGTAAGTATAGTATGATCACTGTATAATTTGAATGCAAGATATTTAAAGTGTACCTAAAGTATACTTGCAATAGTTCCACTTTAACACAATGAAAAAGTATATCTTTAGTTGGACCTCAACACAAAAATACTTGTTCCAATTTAGCAGACTTTAAGTATACCAATTCAGCATACTAAAAGTACAATTGCAGGGTATTTATATTAAGTACATAAATATGTAAATGCATTTGTAGTATACTTAGCATAAAATAAATCTATTTAAAATACATTTTAGTATATTTATTTTTCACTAGGGTAGTCACTGATATAAAGTAGTATTTACAGTTATTTCACAAAAGAAAGAGGGCACGTACTCAGTCACGTCTGTTTCTGTTTGTTTGCATCACATTTAGAAAGAATTATCCTTTCTACATATTTTCCACCAAAAATATGACCTGAGGAACTTTAGCACTCTCTCCAGTGACATTCCCAATGCAGTTATATTTTCCTGTCAGAGAAACTGAGGAAGCTCCCGAAAAAACAGAGTTGCTTTATTTTATGACACATGTGGAGCTAAATATGAATATCAGACAGTCTGGTAAGAGACGAGACGTACTGACAGATAAAATAAATACCTACTGTATATGATTTGTCTGATTTCTTCAAGCGGTCGTATTTACCATGTTACTATGGTAATGGTTAGTGCACATAGTCTTTTGAATCGCATATAAATATTTCTGTCTTCTACGGTGATCAGAATCCACATCGGATCACAAACAGAAGTTATTTCAAACGATCGCTGCTGTCTGAAAGTGAGTTTTGAGCTAAAATATTTTTAAAAGTCTTTAATGTTGTTGTTGATGTTATCTTCTGCGGTGCTGCCGTTTCCAGACTCAGATAAACTCCGCCTTTGTTCGTAATCACTCCCTCAAGCCCGCTTTGGACCAAGGAATTCGGCAGGCCCAAAAACCCTGGCCGTTGGAAGCCCCGACGATGCCTGATCAAGCCCCGGAAGTGGAAACGCGAATGACCCTGGCACACACTAGCACGCCCGCTTTTGGCCTGACAGTGGAAACGCGGCTATTGACTTTCATTGTATGGACAAAAAAAACAAAAATTGGGTGAACTATTCCTCTACCTGTCTCCAGACAGCTTTACCCCCAACTGTCAAATTTGACATATTTGTATTATAAATGCACTGGGCAAGGAAAAGTAAAGGCTTCATTCAGTCAAAATTGTGGTTTGGCTCTTGTGCACCTGGTTCAGTCGAGAATGGTTGCCTTAATGTTTCTCCTAGACCTGTCTCATCACGTTAGATGGAGTTGCGTTTGGGCTCTCCTCAAAGGAGGCACCCTGTTGGTATGAACTTCTCAATCATTAAAAACACAACTGTGAAAATATGCAAGTCCTTACCCTCTGACTGAACCATTACACGAGCCGGAGCTGGGTTTTGATGGAGCCAAAGTTTTGGTAGAACCTCGCAGCTCCTAACCCCTTCACGACGTATGATCCGACACCTCTCCATAGAGGGACGCAATTTAAACAGCGAGGTTCCTAAACAACAAACTTTTATGATGTGCTTGGGGATAATAGTTCATGGAATGTTGGAGCATGGCTTTCTTTCTGGTTAAAGCTGAATATGGACTGAATCTGGACAGCATAACATTACCTCATGAATGGCTCTCTTTCCAGATCAGGGGGTTAGTCAGTCAGCTCTCCAGATGTCCATGACCACATTACAGCAGTTACCACAATTTGCTTCTTGTCATAACTATATAGTGCAGGGGGCCTTCCCAGAACATCTTGCAACCCATTATGACTGTTTGTCTGTGATTTGTGTGATCTGCGAGAGTTTGAGCATGTCTGCTGTGCACATGTTTGGGTAGATATCATTAAGTTTCAATCTTTGATATTCCAGGCAAGATTCCACAGGAACTTTTGATAGCCGTATTTCAAGGTGCTAAATGATACTGCAGTGCCATGATGGAAATCGGATGGTGTCTGAGGTGTTAAGCCAATGATTAGGTGTAAAACAGAGCTGATCTGCGGGAATGGGTGTTGACTGGTGAAATACTGCTTGGGAGGGAAGTAAAACACAATAGTCTGCCTGTAGTGTTGCTTTTGCCCTTATATCTCTGCAGCATGTTAAGATCTATGAGCTGTGGAGAGCAGAAGGGGACGGATCGTATGTCCTTGCAGCAGGTTTTGTAGGCCTTGGAGGGGGTCCTTTGGGTATTTTTGTTTTTCTTGGTGAACTCTCCAGAAGGAGGACAAGCCCTGGTTGCACATGCTCAGTAAAGACCCATTTCCCCTTGAGTCTCCTCCAATGAGGATGTGAAGGGAGATGTTTTACTATATTGTGCTTCAGTGAAGACCTGGGTGGTGGGCAACTGCTTTTCTATGTTCTTGTCTGAGTGTCCAATAATTAGCTCATACTTATGGTTAGCAGTTTAAAGGATTAGTTCACTTTAAAATGAAACTCATATATACCTAGGATGGCTTGAGGGTGAGTAAAGCTTGGGGTAGATTTACTCACCCTCAACCCTCACCATCAAGCCATCCTAGGTGTATATGACTTTCTTCTTTCAGATGAACACAATCAGAGTTATATTAATAAATATCCTGATGCATCCAAGCTTAATAATTCCACATCAGCAGTACCTATCCTTTAAGCCCTGTTGAGGTGAGGGTTGCTATATCTTCTTACCAATTTTGCCAGGTGTACCATATAATAGGCAGAAAAATCCCATAGACTTACACTGAAGAAGGTACCCAAGCCATAAAGACCAGAATATCCTAGGGAATTGGTGTAGACCAAAACACAACCTCATAGCAACACACTAAATAACATTCAGAACACCTTAGAAACTGCATTGGTGTGAGAATTCTTTGAGATACACATTTTAATTTGAATGAAAAGCTACGTAGAACGTAGAAGAGTTCTAATCTCTTTTACATTGTACTGCGAAGAAACTGGCCAACCAGTAAGATTTGCGCTTTTGGACATTATGCCACAAATGCTGTTGATTTAAGTTTAACTTACTATAAAAACAATTTGTTCTGAACCTGTAATTTTCCTTTAATGAGTTCATTATCTGTAAAAAAGATTTTCAATCACTGCTACACCTTCCATTTATGTCCCAGACAATGTACTTCCCATTTTTTGAATAAGTGGTGTGTCATTGCCAATGTCAATTGAGTAAAGAATAGTAGAGTGTTTCTCACATTCTCCCAGCAGTTTTCATTTGGAAGCACTGCACATGTGGAAAGATCTGATGGAAAGGAACTCATCAAAAGGGCACTTGAACGGTACTGCTGATGTGGACTATAAAGCCAAGCACCGTTGCATTAAGCTACTGGCAGGAATAACACTGACTGCTCTTCACACACTTGAGTCATCTTGGCTCAAAAGGTTTAACTCATCACCAGACTCCCTGAAGAATAACTTAACAGATTTTTTACTGCTGCCTGGACCTTGGGAAAATTAGTTTTGTAGTGCCAAATTTAACCTCCCCCACTCTCTCTCCTTCATCATCTGTGTTTCTTAATAATTACCACTGACTTATTCTATTCCCTGCTCTATCATTCAATTTCGCCCTCCCTGTATTTCCTCACAGCATGTGCAGTAAGTTTCACAGAGTATATTTAGTGGTGTTTGCAAAGGCAGAATCACTATTATTATTGCTCATATTTAAGGTTAGGGGTTTGTTATAAACCTTAATCTTAGGTATTAAACCTCAACTTATCCTGCCCACAATGTTTGTGATACTGACATGAATGATATGAGAAGTCTGCAATTGCTTTTCTAAACAGTCAGACCAATAGTTTTTGCCTGGACAATGATAAAATGGCTGAAAGATCCATAGAGGTACTCTTAAAATATTAGTTCACTTCAGAATTCAAATTTTCTGATAGTTTACTCACCCCCGTGTCATCCAAGATGTTCATGTCTTTCTTTCTTCAGTTGAAAAGAAATGAAGGTTTTTGAGGAAAACATTCCAGGATTTTTCTCCATACTGTATAGTGGACTTCAGTGGGGTACAATGGGTGAAAGGTCCAAATTGCAGATTCAATGCAGCTTCAAAGAGCTCTACACGATTCCAGCTGAGTAATAAGGGTCTTGTCTAGCGAAACGATTGTTCATTTTCTAAAAAAAATAAAAATGTATATACTTTTTAACCACAAATGCTCATCTTGAACTGCTATGCGATGCGCCACGCATGACGTAATCATGTTAGAAAGGTCATGTGTGACGTAGATGAAAGTACCGATCTAGTGTCTACAAAGCGAACGTGCAAAGACTAAGTCAAACGCCCTTTATGATGATTTTGAAGTTTGAGGAGAAAAAGAGATGGAGTTTTTTTGGCCTACCGTGGTACTTCCGCCTACGTCACGCGTGACCTTTCCAACTTGATTACGTCATGCGTGGCGCAGAGCTAGTGCAAGATGAGCATTTGTGGGTTTTTTTTTTATAAAATGAACAATCATTTCACTAGATAAGACCCTTATTTCTTGTCTGGGATTGTGTAGAGCTCTTTGAAGCTGCACTGAAACTGCAATTTGGACCTTACACCCGTTGAACCCCAGTGAAGTCCACTATATGGAGAAAAATCCTGGAATGTTTTCCTCAAAAACCTTAATTTCATTTCTGAAATTTCATCAACTGAAGAAAGAAAGACATGAACATCTTGGTGAGTAAATTATCAGGAAATTTGAATTCTGAAGTGAACTAAGGGTTAGTTCACCCAAAAATGAAAATGATCCCATAATTTGCACCCTCAAGCCATTTTATAGCCCAAAAAAGTGCATCCATTGATCATAAAACATACTCCACGTGGCTCCGTGGGGTTAACAAAGGCCTTCTGAAGCGGGAGATCATAGCATTGTACGTCATGTCATTGTGTGCTATGTCGTGGAAGTTAACGCTTTTTAGACGTAAATCCAAAGCGTTTAGCTGTCGCGCTGGAAGCTCGCTATTTTACTTTATAAAGTTTAAAAATAAGGATATTTGTCTTGCACAAATGCATCGATTTGCTTCAGAAGGCCTTTATTAATCCCCCAGAGCCATGTGGAGTATGTTTTATGAGCAATGGATGCACTTTTTTAGGCTTCTCATCCTCCAATCACTCCCATTATAAAGCTTGGACAAGCCAGGATATTTTTAATATAACTCTGAGTGTGTTGCATTTTTTCAAAGTCTTGATTTTGTTTTGGGCTCTACTAGAACAGGTTTTCATGCTTGAATGATCCTTATCTTCCCCATATTCCCTATTGTTGCATTGAGGCAGCTCCTGTCTTCCCAGTCTGTCAGTAATACTGTTTAGTTCCTGTGTCTATGAAGCCCCTCCTTCTGAAAAGCACAAAGTGCTCTGATTGGTCGGCTGGACCAGTGTGTTATGATTGGTCAAGCGCTTCAAGTGTGTTTGGCAAATGTCCCGCCTTTTACCATAACCGCTAGTTTTAAGACACTACTAACTAACTCAACCAGACCAATTATTCTGCGTATGCCTTGGGCAGGACTTATTTAAATGAAGAATATTGTGACATGTTCGTTTTTGGAAGAAAACTCAAAACTACAATGTAGGCGTTTCAGGGAGTTCAGAAACAGTGTGCACTGATATAACTCCTGCTGGAGGGACTTTGTGTTTTGGAACTATCCCATTGCTGTTCAGTGGATGTTCTATTCAAGAACACGCAAAAGCACAGATGTTCATTATCTTCAGTGCTGTATGGCACGTCAAAGCATTGCCTTGCATCCAGTGATTAGCTAATGACTGATCACTTCTTTTTGATCAGTCCTGTTTTGTCCATCACTGGGAAATATCTTCAGCCAAAAGGCCTCGCTGTGGTTTCCCACTTGAAATGCGCATGCTTTGCTTTCATATGCTTTGTCCAAGTTGAAGAGCAGATGTTTAACCTGTTTCTCTGATATCTCAAGCCTGTGGATTCCTCCACCATATGCAGACTTTGGCAGTTCACGTCAGGGTCAGGCAGCTGGAAGAGATACAAGTCTAATTATACATTCAAAAACAGATTGGAAAAAGTGGAGAAATTCGCCAAATATGAAACATCACACATGCTTCCGAAAACTCACCTACAGAGGAGAAAAGTTTATGGTCAGATAGCATTGCACCAACTTACTTCCCGTAATGTTTTGACTGTGCAAATCACTAGCTAAATATATAACACTTTTTCCGAGCCTGAAATATGTTTTGTCTGAATTGTTTTGGCTGTTCCTCTGTGTTTTGTCTAGCGAGTGTGTATTTGTTTTAGTTCAAAGTTTGGTCTACGGTTCACAGTCGGAATTAAACAGATAGTTCAGCTTTGATTCCGATTCCAAATCCACTACATGAGCCCACAAGTGATCTTAGTTTCTTGCCTCTAGGCCTTGGATCAAACAGGCAAAAGAATGTAAGGGCAACCACAATTCAATTGAAATTCACTTGAGAAATGGAAGTTAATTAACTCTGTCTGTTTTGATTTATACGGAACATTCCCTTGATCAGTGACACATGTAGTTATAGCTTATTAACTGCTTATTGGCAATCAACAGCTAGCAGTGGGTCTTGTATTCAGATGCTTTGTGCTCATTAAGAAATGTGAGAAACATTGCAAAACTTTTTTTTTCTTCTTTGTTCGAGTGTAGCTAGTGTACCTTCTTATTAAGCTTTATAAATTTTGGGAAGTTGAAAGTAGTGATGCTAAGACAAAACTAACCAACTAAGCAGTTTTTACTAGGGCTGGGACAATATATATATATATATATATATATATATGCATCATGATTCGTGGATCGATTCTGATATTAACCCAAATGCATCGTGATTCTGAGCTTACTTTTTAACAGCAGATGGCACTATAACATGTTCACTCAAATGTTCACGAAGAAGACTGCTTGTGCGTTCGGCTGATGCTGACAAAGTATTTGCACCTCAGAATGCTTTTATGACACGAGATTAATGTAAACAGCCCACTGCAAACACGCTGTAATTCTCTTCAGCCTTTTCAAACTTTATGAATGAGTATTTTATAGAAGGTTCAAGTGGTGTGTGTAAGGAAGCAGAGTACGAACAGAATCATTTCTCGATTCGCGATGCATCGATATATTGTCCCAGCCCTAGTTTTTACTCTCTCTTGATGTCTGTCTCTTCCTCTCAAATGTAGTGTTGAAAAGACAGATTCTAGTGAATCAGTTCTTTTGGATGATTCATGTAATGATTTAGCTACCTTCTAAAGTCCCAGCACTGCATTTTAGGTGTTATTTATCTTGTTTTTATAGAAAAATATTTAGTTTTGCTCTTTATTACTGTTTTGTCTAGTTAATGGTCCTTTCTTTTATCTGAAGCATTAGAATGAATGATTCATTCTAGCGAATCAGTTAGTTTAGGATGGTTCATTTAAATGAACTGATTAAAAAAATGTTCACGGAATCAAGTTTCTGAGCTGCATTTTAGGTATTATTTTTTATAGCAAAATATTTAGTTAAATGCTCTGTTTATTACGGTGTTTTTTTGTTGTTGTTTTTTTTTGTTGTTGTTTTTACTATTTATTACAATTTAGATATACAGTATATTGGGTTAATTTATAAAATAAGCTCAATTAAATTATTCTAGTTTCTATTTAAAAAATATTTCTATTAGTATACCATACATTTTATAAAAGTTTAATGCTCTCACCTTAATTGACATAGTTGTAAGTAGTGTACTTTACTGTCCTTTATTGCATTTAAAAAAATATATATATTATTATTATTATTATTTTGGGGGAATAGACACTAATATTATATATTTTGCATATTGTTTATTGAAATAAAGCTGAAATAAAATAAAATACAATTTTAGATGAACAAATAACTTTAAAAAAATAAATAAATACTGAAAATGTTTGTTGAAGTACTAAAAAAATTGCTAAAACTGAAATTAAAAATAAATAAAAGCTAATTAGAAATATAAAAATGTCAAAACCATAACATAATTACTTAAAGTAAAATTAAAGTAAAATATAAATATAAAAGCTAATTCACTAATACAGGGTTATTGAAGTGAACTAAAACTGAAACTAAAACCATAAAAATACAGTTTTGTTTGATATATCCTGCCTTGTCGTCCTGTTTCAGTTGAAATTTCATTGAATAATGCTGCGCGTTCCAAGACACTTCAGTGGGTCTTTAAAAATGACAAAAACACAATACAGAATAACTGATTGAGCTGATTCACTGACAAAATTCAAAATGATTCATAAAAACTACATTAGTGTATCAGTGATACTAAAATAACACTGATTCAAATATGAATAACTACTGTAGTAGTATATAAATAATACTAAAGTAACACTGGAACAGATTGTTGTACTAGTGAAGGCATTAAAATATAGAAATACCTGTTAATAGTTAGATACCTTTTAAAACTAATATACCAAATTATTGCCAACTTTAAAGATCAAAATGTCTAGTAAACAAAACATTCAATCATATATGATGAATCGTGATGTAAAGCTCATTGCGACATGCTTCTGTGACAGACCTGGGTTGAATTGCCCAAATGGCCCGTGGCATAAGAGCACTGGAAGGCTGTGCATTGTGTCTTATATGCTGGTTTTATAAAGAGCAGTTCATTTAGGATCAGCGGTCCATGGTCAGGCCAAATAAGCTAGGGGTCGATATATTGCCTAAACAAAAGACACATCCATAAACACTGGATATTAGCCAAAGTCTGCTCCATTATTTACGGAGTGCTTGAATAAACACAAGGGCCTCAGGGATCAATGGTCATCATCATGTTTCTTGCCCAGGAATCTCAAGTATGAAAGCCAATGTTCTGCAATGAGTCCCAGTCCCTTGAGCGGTAGTGATATTTGATGGGTAGTTTGGTAATGACCCAGGAACAAAACCTCCCGGGACTCATTCCAGCTGTGCGCACCAAATCCATAGATACTGAGTGTATTGCACGCTACGTGTCCTCGGGGAACCACAATATGAATGGACCACCCACAATTTGACGGTTTGTTGCAGAGGCTAGACTAGCTGTGGCGCAAAGCAGGGGATCTAGCGAATTCCCTTGGTGCCGTTCTTGAATCCTTAATCTTTCATGGTGTTTTCCTCTTTAAGCCTGGAGCTGATTGAATCTGTAAGCCACTGCTGCTCAGAAAGCTTGTATTGAAGGTCACAGGAGAAGTAATTCAGAACCCCTTCTGTAAAATTTGTTTACTTGGTCTGTCAACTTGTCCTGGCAGTGGATATTTAATGCAGTTAGACAGCCAGCAGTTGCACAATCAAAACAGGCTATGTTTTAATATATTGATATTATGCAAACAGCTCCGTCTGAGTGTATTTATAGAGCAAAAGTGGGAGCCGTTCCACAAATACCACAGTTGTCACAGACACAGTACTGGAATAATAATCATAAGAAATGAATACATCAGTATCATTGTGCCAGATGCTATAGTCACCATTTATTTAGCCTTTCCAAAGGAACGTTAATATGAACTAATAGATGAGACAATTATTTCCATCGGAAAAGATTGTGATGGTCAGCATGTTAAAACTGGGCCTAGATTAGGACATTTTTAAGGTTTAGTTTGTGCTGCATTCTCAGTATTGCCACAGGGGGTGTTGTAGTGAACATTAGTGTTTACTGACTTCTTCTATGGTCAATGGGAATTGATATTTGATTATAATTGTGTATAGAGTACCTCAGTGATGATGTGTTTTTGTAGGCCAACATGGAAGTTAGCGGCGCACGGGTTCCCTCGATCGAAAGCCTATGCATTTTTCCCATAGACTTTTGGAAAGTCGCAAAAAATAAGCTCTGTGTTTAACAAAGGGTTATGATACTTACACATTTTGTCTATCAAGATAATCTTTACAAGTTAACACAACATTTATACATTTTGAAGCTTAAATAAAGTCATCAGATATAAAAAGCTAACAGTAGGCTATAAACGGACTACAGCACACCATGGTCATGAATCAACGTCACCACCACCAAGCTTCCTCAAACTTTATTTAAAAAACAACTTTATTTAAAAACATGCTCGCTGATTATGATCTGCGCTGTGTATCAATACTTATCCACTTTTTCATAAGAAATGCTGTCCAAATGTCCTGTTTGTCATGATGACGTCTAAAGTCCACGCCAAAGGAAGTAGTCCCTTTTAGCAACTTGTTAGCAACCGCCGTTTTTAAGACACAATAAAGGTTTAAAAGATCACAAGCAGGTTATAACTGGTGTGTTTTATGTCATAGATCAAAATGTAAAAATATTTAGAGGCTTTGTTAACCACAGACCTTATTTCAGGCAATTTTAGGAAAAAAAACATTCAAAAAACCCATAGACTTTAGGGCGATGGAACCGGAAGTCCTAAAATGCTAACTCGCTTCCAGGTTTTGCCTACAAAAACACGTCATCTCTGAGGTACTCTATTTCTTTCTAATAAAAATACCCTTAAAGTGATGAAAAAGAAAAATGCAATAAAACTTTTTAAAGGTGCCATCGAATTGAAAATTGAATTTATCTTGGCATAGTTGAATAACAAGAGTTCAGTACATGGAAATTACATACAGTGAGTCTCAAACTCCATTGTTTCCTCCTTATTATATAAATCTCATTTGTTTAAAAGACCTCTGAAGAACAGGCGAATCTCAACATAACACCGACTGTTACGTAACAGTCGGGATCATTAATACATTAATATGTACGCCCCCAATATTTGCATATGCCAGCCCATATGGCGTTATTTTACTGTCAATTGTCGAGAGCACATTATTGTGACGCGAGAGTATATCAATGTATGTTGTATCAGCTGTTTGTTGGTTGTTTACTTCACAGTGCATTTAATAATGTTAACAAATACAACATTTGATTTTAATAACGTATTAGTAAATGTTGAAATTAACATTAACAAATTTTAATAAATGCTGAAGAAGAGCAATTCATTATTAGTTAATGTTAACTAATGCAGTTAAATAATGTTAACGCAACCTTATTGTAAAGTATTACCAACAAATATCTTCTGATTTAAGACCGAACAAGATCAGGGTCAAATCGTCATTCCCTTAATACTTAATGTGGAGATCACATACCACCATAGTCAATTTCTTTTGAGGTCTGGAATTAATGATTCTGATACATCAAATACATTCTGATACATCAAATACATTTTAACAGTCACTGGTCACCACCTACTGGCAGAACAGTGTAACAACATTAGTTTCAACATTCATTTAGCTACTTATTTTAATTGCTGAAATCAGTGTATATTCAGACTATAAATTGTTATTGCAATACTTGCATTATTATTTAATGTTTGCAACACAGATGTAGCAATAGTATGTTGTTGAAAACACTTTGTGAAGCTGTTTAAAACATATAGCTTACATGACCACTGCTTTCAGCAGCAATGCAAAAGCAGGTTTAAATATTCTGGTATGATTGTAATTTCAAAAGGTTTAATAGACATAACCGAATCGTTGTCATTTAGGAATAAGATCGCGTTCTTTTGCTTAATCGTGCATACACAAGAGCTTAGGTATTTTTGTATGTCATGTTTTATACCAGACCTCAAAAGAAATTGACTATGGTGGTATGTGATCTCCACATTAAGTATTAAGGGAATGACGATTTGACCCTGATCTTGTTCGGTCTTAAATCAGAAGATGTTTGTTGGTAATACTTTACAATAAGGTTGCGTTAACATTATTTAACTGCATTAGTTAACATTAACTAATAATGAATTGCTCTTCTTCAGCATTTATTAATATTTGTTAATGTTAATTTCAACATTTACTAATACGTTATTAAAATCAAATGTTGTATTTGTTAACATTATTAAATGCACTGTGAAGTAAACAACCAACAAACAGCTGTATTTTTAATGTTAACAAAGATTAATAATTACAGTAATGTATTGCACATTGTTAGTTCATATTAGATAATACATTAACTAATGTTAACAAATAAAAACCTTATTGTAAAATGTTACCTTTTTTTTTTTTTTTTAATTTCAACACAAAACGTATGACCACAATAACTTTAAGAAACATTTTTTGTTTGTTTGTTTAGATAAATAGGGGTTTGACCTGTAATGTGATGCAGTTAGACTAGGTTACATTTGATAAATATTATTAAATTGTAAAGAAATAAAATATATATTTTTGTCGAAAGAATTCCAGGCGCAGTTCACTCTCAGCCAATAAGATTCCACGTAGCATTTTCATGGATCAGTCGTCTCTTCTGATTGGTTTATAACTTTTGACAGCGTTTAATCCAAAAGCAAATTAATTTCTGCAAGAGCACGGAGAGATTCGTGAGCGCACATGTGCAGTTTGAGCGCGCAGGACACGTTTGAGCACGCAGGAAACAGTTTGAGCGTGCACACGCAATATCTGAGCGAGAGGAGAGGCAGTTCATAAGAGAGCACTGTATATTTGAGTGCGCGCGTCCAGATTTGCGCGAGAGCAAAGGAAATCCGCGCGCGAGCGGACAGATTTGCGCTCGCGCATTACATTGATATGCTCTCGCGTCACAATAATGTGCTCTCGACAATTGACAGTAAAATAACGCCATAAGCCCATGTTCAAGGCATTACACAAGGGCAGCCAGTAATAACGTCTGGATGTGCACAGCTGAATCATCAGACTAGGTAAGCAAGCAAGGACAACAGAGGAAAATGGCAGATGGAGCAATAATAACTGACATGATCCATGATAACATGATATTTTTAGTGATATTTGTAAATTGTCTTTCTAAATGTTTTGTTAGCATGTTGCTAATGTACTGTTAAATGTGGTTAAAGTTACCATCGTTTCTTACTGTATTCACGGAGACAAGAGCCGTCGCTATTTTCATTATTAAACACTTGCAGTCTGTATAATGCATAAACACAACTTCATTCTTTATAAATCTCTCCAACAGTGTAGCATTAGCCGTTAGCCACGGAGCACTATCAAACTCATTCAGAATCAAATGTAAACATTCAAATAAATACTATACTTACGCGATTAGACATGCTGCATGATGAACACTTTGTAAAGATCCATTTTGAGGGTTATATTAGCTGTGTGAACTTTGTTTATGCAATGATAGAGTCGAGAGCTCGGGAGGGGGCAGAAAGCGTGAGCAATTAAAGGGGCCGCAGCCTGAATCGGCGCATTTCTAATTATGCCTCCAAATAGGCAGTTAAAAAAATTTATCAAAAAAATCTATGGGGTATTTTGAGCTGCAACTTCACAGACACATTCAGGGGACACCTTAGACTTATATTACATCTTGTAAAAAAACGTTCGATGGCACCTTTAATATAATAGAAAAACATACAAGAAAAGCCCTTGCCTTGTAATCTTAGCTTATTTTTTGTATTCTTGTATTTCTATTTTATGCACTTGATACCACTGTTCTAATGCAGATATGTATTGTTGTTGTTTGTACATGACAAGCTGTTCAAAATAATTTTTTTTTAAAGGGTTACTTCACCAAAAAAAACCAAAATAACGGCTTTATTCAACAATATCTAGTGATGGACGATTTCAAAACACTGCTTCATAAAGCTTCGAAGCTTTACAAATCTTTTGTTTCGAATCAGTGGTTCGGAGCGTGTATCAAACTGCCAAAATCACGCCCCCCAGTGGTGAATCATTGAAATTTAAAAACACTTATCTCGTAACAAAGCCTCGTTTATTGAAATCACATGACTTTGGCAGTTTGATACATGCTCCGAACCACTGATTCGAAACAAATGATTCGTAAAGCTTCGAAGCTTCATGAAGCAGTGTTTTGAAATCGCCCATCACTAGATATTGTTGAATAAAGTCTTATTTTGTTTTTTGGCATACAAAAAAGTATTCTCGTCACTTAATAACATTAAGGTTGAACCACTGTAGTCACACAAGTTGTTTTAAATACGTCTTTAGTAGCTTTCTGGGCACTGAAAGTGTTAATTATCTTGCTGGCAATGGAGGCCTCACTGAGCCATCAGAACTTCATCAAAATATCTTAATTTGTGTTCCGGAGATGAACAAAGGTATTATGAGTGTGGAACGACATGAGGGTGAGTAATGACAGAATTGTCATTTTTGGGTGAACTAACCCTTTAAGTAAATGAGGTCTTAAATTCATTGTTCTCCACTCCAATATTGTATGACTCAAAATATAGAAATATGGAAAGTGTTGTTTTTAGTTATTTGAATTATAACACATCTACTTTAATGACAGACATTTAAAATTAATTTTATCAACCCTTTAGAAGGTCCAGTGTGTAATATTTAGGAGGATCTATTGACAGAAATGCAATATAATATACATGACTACGTTTTCAATGGTGTATAAAGACCTTACATGTGAACCATCATGTTTTTATTACCTTAGAATGAGTCATTTCTATCTACATACACCATGGGTCCCCTTACATCGAAGTTGCCATTTTGCACCACAGTAGAAACTGTAGAAATGCTGTGGTTATTTTGTTCTTAAGAGGAAAGCATGCAGCACATATTTACAAATTCATCTAAACGTCGCTCCTATCAGCGTGGGCACCGTCGGAATGTTTGCTAACAGTATATCGCTGCAAAAGTATTTCAAACTTCTTTTTATCCCTAAGCAAAGAAGAAAAAGAACTTTGTTGTGAGTATATAAATAGATTGGCAATAGATTATACCGTGATTGTGTACAGAATGCAACAACGTTGCCTTGTTGAACTGGCAGAGAAGAACGCATTAACCTTGACGAGGCTTAATGGATTGATTCTGTCACTTGAACCCAAATTGTTTTTATTTGTCTTGGATCATTCTCGTAATGGTGAATGTCTCTGAGCGGTCTGGAGGGGTTTCATGTAGCTGTATACTGTTATGAGAAGACATTTTTCTCCCTTGAGAGGCAGTGTCTGTGTCTGTGTATGTCATCATGACCTGGCCATGAGTCAATCTGATCTCAGGTCAAGCCTGGAATACAAATCTCCTTGACTTACTGCACTTGCACATACACACACACATACACACATGTAAAAAACAGTAACGCACAAATCTACACAGCAGAGGGCTTTGTGTGTCATTCATTCTCACATGAAGAAGAAGGGAAGGAGTCTGTCGGTCCCTACTGTCATGTAGACGGCATGTAGACGGCCAATGTCTCACTGTCTGGAGCAAAAGCATATAGAGTGAATTACAGTCATACTGTAATTGATCTGAAGACCAGCCCTGGGTACACTAAACTCACCTTTTATTATTACAGATGCATCTGATTGGCTGAACCAAAGCCAATAAGTTAATAGATCCGGACAAAATAATATGAAGGTCATGCCATTGACTGGTAATTTATTATCAACTTGTGTGTGTGTGTGTGTGTGTGTGTGTACACATATGTTTTCATTTTTGTAAGGGGAAAAAAAGTTATTTCTTTTTACATTTCTTTTAACTTAATGAATATTGAACAGTGGGTTCTTTCATCATATTTCTGTTGATGCTATTTTGCAAATAAACCATTTTGCTGGTGGCTACCTACCCTTACAAAACATAAGTATACTTCAGTTTCATATTTTTAAGTATACTTTATATAGTAAGTATACTAATATCAATGTACTAGAAGTATACTTGTAAGTGTACTGTTTCAATACTACTTGAGACTAAATTGGCCCACTTTTTAGTGTAAAAAGTATACTTTAAGTGTAACAGTAGTAAACTTTGAGTACACAACTAGTTTACAACTAAGTTTTTCTTTTGCACTGCAACTATACTACAAGTTAACTTATTGGTATACTGATAATTTACTAGTCAAATACTTGTAGCGCATTTTTTTGTTTATGAAAGTACACTTTGAAGTGTACTCTCAGTAAACTACTTGTTTAGTAGTTTTATACTGCAAGTATACTTGTAAGTTTTCTTTAAATGATGTTTTATAAACGTAGTTCAGGAGGAACAAGTCAAATAAGATACCCAATCATTACAACATCTTAATCATTACGTCATCTCAACCAGCTGTCAACAATCTGTAATCAACATGTCTACCCAATCGGCATGAGTTCAGGCCTGTATATAATCACAGTCAAACTCACCCAAGGATCCTCGACAGTTTCCAGAATCCCTCCACCACCCCGTCTCCTCACACTCTCTGGATTACTTCATATAATCTAAAAGGAGGGGGGGGGTACTCTGTGTTCGGGCCGATTACCGAGCTCGGAGCCCTCTCCCCGGACAGCACGCCAAATACGTTTACCAATTAATTTACTTGACTTATTTGTAAGTGTGAACTCGTGAAGTGAACATAAAATCATACTTATTGTTAGTGTTGGGGGTAATGCCTTTCAAGTAACTTGAGTTACGTAATCAGATTACTTTATTCAAGTAACTAGTAAAGTAACTAATTGCTTTTTCAATTTACAGCAAAATATCCAAGTTACTTTTTCAAATAAGTAATGCAAGTTACTGACTGACAGCTCTCCTGTCCCCATCTTGAGAGAAATAAAGTGCAGAGGTGTTGTGTGTGCTGTGTGAACATGATGGGTATTGTAGTTAAATGTGAACATGCATTTACTCATCTCACTTGCACGAAAACATTCAGTATTCCTCAAAATGAATAAAAACAGTGAAATGCAATCCTGTAATTTACACAAACCTGTAATAATTAACTATATTAAATTACACAAATATACTTTGTTTTTAATCTCACTTTATTAACCAATGTCTTTGCTGCTGACCTTCAATGATCCAATTCAAAAAATACTAACAAGCAAAAATAACTTTAAATTAGATTTAGAAATAAGAGTGTTGAACTTCCTCCTCCTGTATCCTCTTCTTCAATCCAGAATGGCAGCACAGCTGAAAGGCTTGTTTGAGCTGCGCCCTCTGCTGTACAGGCAGAAATATGCATTTCCTTCAGCCTGAGGCTTATTCATTTCACTTTTGGTGTGAAAGGGCCTTAACATTTGCCAAAGATAGGACTTTTTTTGTTTATTTAAAAAAAAAACACAATAAAGCAAACCCAGCCATGTGAGAAAAAGTTACGCAAAGGAAATGTAACTCATTACTTTTCATAAAAAGTAACTAACGCAATTAGTTTCTTTTTTAGGGAGTAACGCAATATTGTAATGCAATAACTCTCCCCAGCACTTCTTGTAGTTTACCATTTATATATTATTTTTGCACTTTAAGTATACTAGTTCCTATTTAGGTATTCATTGTTTTATATGCTACTTGAAATATACCTTTTAAGTGTACTCGAAAAAAAAAAAAAAAATTCTAGCTTCATGCATCCCTTTTATGAACACTTGAATGTGGGTAAGTTTGATAAAAAAGCAACATTTTAAACAAAAAGCTGAGAAAATTGCATTTTTGTCAAAGACTTCATCCGGATTGGATTCGGAGCGATTATCAAAACACAGATGCAGTAGATCGAGTCCATCAACACCCCAAAGCTTCACAGTCAGACACCTCTTGCTGGGTCGACATTTCCTTTGGTAAAGTTAGGTTTTGAACTTCTATGCTGTTTAATATTTGATGATCACATAATTTTACACTCTTCTATCGCTTGTTTCTGCTTCTTCTTCACCTGTGTGTTGATTTGGAGATTCTGTACTCTTTCAGTATCAGATGCGTAATAGCGCCCCCTACCATATAACAGTGAAAACATGGATTGCTGGAAAATTCAGTCAGTGGTCGGGAAAGAGTAATGTAAACTTGAAGTAAATTCCTATGTACAAGTGGACTACACAAAAATTCAGATACTCAGAATTAGGAACATATCTGTTTTATTTATAAATCAATATTTTAATTAAGACAGTATGTAAAACTATGTGAAAAAAGTATTTAAAGGCGCTAAAGAGGATGTTTTGTTTTATATATTTTTGCAATATTACTTGAAACTGTCTTTACTAACTGATAAAAGACTATTTATTAGGTGCACTGAAAGGAATAATATTAATATACATCATCTGTGCACGAAGTAGGGCCTTAAAAACATCAGCCAATCGTTTACGAGATCATTGCGTAAACGATTGGCCCTCTGGCTTGTCAATCACTGCCATGATGTTCCTTGTGCGAGACGTGTGCGGCTGCGCGCTCCAGTAACTTTCCACACTCTACAGGCGCTGCATGCAATGTTGTTGTCAGGAGACAGGAGTAACAACTGCAGATTATGAGTTACCTGTGGTGAGTCCGACATAATGAATCCACTAACACGACACAGCGGATGCCGGTGGTAAACACTCGTGTTCCAATACTCATGCACGAGTTTTGGGAGGCGTTCCCTCGAAATGAGCTGTGAAGGAGGGGGGTTGTTCTTACGCATGCGCTCATTTCAAAAACTCAGTAACAGTCTTCGGTTTCTCAGTCAACGAAATGATCCTCTTTAATATTAGACTGGGTAAACCCAGCCTGATCTGCCGGCGATTTGATTTCGCCCGGCAACTCAGTCTGGAAACCCGTACATTCATTTCTACTGCTTCTGTTACACTTTTGCGGGAACCAATCACAGACTGGCTTATCCACATTGCTCGCTATTGGTGGGTATAACACGATGACGATAGAGAAGCGACAGCAAGCACGACTGTCAATCCAATTCCTTTTAACCTCTCGACGATGCTGAAAGACTTCTTTAGTTTAGCAAACAAATCGATTGGTTGAAGGACTATCCAATTGCGTGAATAATGCTCATTGATCATGCCTTTTGTGCAGTAGAAAATACATACAGACTCCCCAGACCAATGTTCAATTTTAAATTGAGCTTGGTCTGGTGATAGCTACTCAATCAAAAGTGTAAACACAATTACAAGCCAAGTATACTTAGGAATACTTAATTATAGCAAGCCAAGTATACTTAGAGTACTTAAGTATATCTCCATCAAAAGATGAGTATAGGCCAAATATACTTAGACTTTTCTGTCAGTATAAGTCAAATACACTTAAGTGCAATTTTAAGTATAATTTTGAGAAGTACATAAAAAGTACACTGAAGGTATTGTTTAAAAGAAGTATACCAATAGCACACTTGAATAAGCTTCTTTTTCGTAAGGGTAGTGCTGCATTGGTAGTCACTGATCTACAGTAGATGTTTGTGTAAGGAGACTGTGTGGCTCTATGCTTGATTTTATGCACCTGTTGGTAATAGGTGTAGCTAAAGCCAAACCCGTAAATTAGAAGGGGTTGTCCACATACTTTTGGCCATATTGTGTATATTAAATTCTTCTTGCAGCGCTTCATTTGGAATGAAAAATATACACCGAAGACTGTTAATGTAGCGTTTGTAAATGCAATTTCACATGCAAAAAGTGGCTTGCAGAGGAAAATTCTGCCTAAGCTTATCCATCATGTCAGAGGCATCTGAGCCGCCCAAGTTCCTTGCTAAAGAAAATTTCCTGTACAGAAAGCATCATTGCACATAAACCCTCACTTCCTCAGCAGGACCATTTTGAAGCTTAGCAAAGAGCTATTAATCGAGAGTTTAGGGATGGAATCCATGAATCCAACAGGCAGACTTTGGAAATGTTTTGCTCTCGTTCTCTCATCCTTTGAGCTCATTTTTGTGGAGGAGGCTTGACAAGGACATGAAATAGAGAGGAAGGGAAGACAAGAGCTCATTATAAACTGTTTTTCCCCTAAATATTTCTCCTCATTATCTTTCAGTTTATGACTGGCTTATGAACCAGTTTCCTAAACGGAAATCTAGACAGTAAAACTGTTCGTCACCTCACTAACCTATAGGGAAAAACTGGAATTAAAGTCAGTGGCAACTGTAACTGTTGCTGTATGATTTTTTAGGTTTAACAACTGATGTAATATATTTTATTCCAATGGAAATGACTGGATTTTGTTCATGAAAATTCACCAAACAATGATAAATTTGATAATCTTGTAAGTAAAAACTATCATTTTGTATACTGGAAGTGTAATGTTTAATTTGTGAATATAAGTTAAGAAATTGTGGTTGAAATAGAATTGGGAATGGAAGGTTGCATTGTGGGATATATTAAATCTTGCAGACTCTTTCATACAAAACAGTTGCAGCACATTCAATTTATGTGTTCCTTAGGAATCAAACCCATAACCTTGGTGTTGGTTGTGTCTTGCTTGGTGAAGCTACAAGAACAAATCAGAAACGTTTTGAGCTAAAGATTTTTGCAACATTTTGTGTGAAATAGAAAACAAAACTACAGGAAAGGAGTTCTGTAGTGGCAAGCCACTGTTTTGATGAGATCTAGAACTCTCAAACTATCTGTACCACCCAGTCTATTTCTTGATCTAAATCAGCGAACCATCTGTGAAGAATGAAAACTTCACCATTAATGGAGACTCAAGCATGGCAAGCACTTCAAGTGCATTTGAGATAAACTTGACACTTTTATCAGCGTCCAATAACAAGATATCAAAAACACATCTCTGCAGTTTTGAGATCAAAGAACCCAAGAGCGTCGGTTGAGTTAACACCATTTGTGCTAAATGTGTTTCTTAAAGAAACTGATGGCTTCCATATTTGAGGTCCTTTGTGCTTCTTGACGTTTAATGTGATATCAGATTCTCTCCAAATGAGAATCAGGTTCTGTTTTCTTATTAATACAGTAAATCATATTATGTTCATTTTTTATTTTGGATTTCATTGGGAATACTCTAGTGGGGACATACATATGCTAAATGTTTGAATAATATCAATCCACAAATCTGACTTGTGATGCAGCCTGGATTCAAAAATAACACCATGTTCATTTATTTAGCCAAAGGTAAACTGAGCCTGGTTTCTGCTTAGGTTTTTCCTTCATTTCAGGAGTTTGGGTTCCTTCCTTTCCTCTATGTAATTCTGTCTCTCTCTTCTCTTTCAGATTCAGACCTGAGCATGAGGACACTTAGTACTCCCAGTCCCGCCCTCCTTCTGAACCCAAACCCTTCCTGTGTGTCCCCTCAAACCGTCCCCAATGGCCATGAAACGTCTTCCACTTCCTTTAATGTCCCGGGGGAAACAGTCGCTATGGTTCACCCACCTCCAGGCATTCGCTCACGGCCTTTAAAAGTCCCTCACACCGCCCTCATTGATATCCTGCCCGATCCCGTTTTACTGCACGTCCTGTCTTACCTGTCCACCCCTCAGCTGTGCCGCTGCGCTCGAGTGTGTCGCCGCTGGTATAACCTGGCCTGGGACCCACGGCTCTGGAGTAGCATTCGTCTAACTGGAGAGCTGCTGAACGCTGACCGGGCCCTCAAAGTGCTCACTCATCGGTTATGTCAGGACACTCCCAATGTCTGTCTGACCCTGGAGACGGTCGTGGCCAGTGGCTGCCGGAGGCTGTCTGATCGCGGGCTACATGTGATAGCACAGTGCTGTCCAGAACTGCGGTGTTTGGAGGTTGCAGGCTGCTATAATGTGTCCAATGATGCAGTGTTTGATGTGGTATCCAAGTGTCCCAATCTGGAGCATTTAGACGTATCAGGTAATATTGGCGGAAATTGCAATTGGTGATGCCATATGCCATTGGGTGAATCTCATGAAACCTGTCAAGAACCTACGAGAAAAGAAAATAATTACTCCAGTTTTAAAAGAGAAAATGAGAAATTATATTTTTAAAGAAATTTAGCCAATTTGGGTGTCAATTGGAATGAAAAAAAAAAAAAATGGCACAAACAAATAACAAAAATTACTTAATGGTCTTTAATGGTCTTAAAATGACCTCTGAACATTTCTTCATAAAATTCCCCTAATTGCAATATTTATTTATTTTTAATAAATTACAAATTATATACCACTATGTGATGCATTGTTGTGGATTTTTATCAGATTTTCAAAATTCTATTGCGCCACAGGTGTGCTGCAAACATATTTATTTGTATGACACATCCATTATGCATGAGATCTGGGCAACAAGTAAAACATATTAAGTCTTGATTATTTTTAAGAGCTCTTGTGATGGATTAGCCGACTTTATGCATCAGAATAGCATGTTTGGTTGTGGATTTATTCAGGGAGTAATTCATAGTGGTGAAGTTTTTCTGGGAAGGCTGGGAAAAACATTATGGGATCTAGGAATCACTGCCAGTCTTTCAGTCTTTCTCTGGGGGAAGGTGAGGTCTGCTCGGTTTTGAAAGATGGACTGCTAACCTCAACCAAAGTGTAAGAGTCCGTCTGCTGAGTTCATTGTACAAGTCACACACTGTACAGTTATTCATCATGCAGAGGGCACAGCATGCGTTCTGCTATCCACAAGTAATACGCCCTTTGTTGCAAAAGTATCCTAAATTTCTTGTGGTTACATTTACTTTTAAAAGCAGGTAGTATAACTGTAACAGGAGCAAAAACAGATACTGCCTGGATTTGGTTCCATATGGGGTTTCTGGATTTTATTTCTTTATTATTTTTCACTGTTTTGCCTTATTTTCTCTGGCCTTTATTCACACACATTTCATTCATTCACCTCGATCTGAAAACCAGATGTAGACTTTAAATTTTAGAATTTTAAAGTAATTTAAAAAGTAATTTCCATAAAAATCACGAAATAATCGCAGTATACACTACAGCCTCCATGCTTACAGTGTCCCAGACATCAGTATTTTAACTACTTAGAAACGATGAATCGCTGTTTTCCAGTAGTACTAGTAATTGTATATTAGCACCGTTTGTTGTTTGCTTTTAGAATCTTATAGAATCGTTTGGACCTGTAATCGGTGGCGTGTGACGCCAGACTTAACAACTAGATATTTAAAGTTAGTTGTGATGAAATTGACTTCTCTATTCATAAACCACAATAATGATAATATTCACTCCCTTTCCCTCAGGCTGCCCTAAAGTGACCTGTATCAGCCTGACAGAGGAGGCATCTCTCCAGCTTACACCACTACATGGACAGCAGATTGGCCTGCGATACCTGGACATGACGGACTGTGTATCACTAGAGGATGAAGGCTTAAGGACCATTGCATTTCATTGTCCACGCCTCACACACCTCTACCTGCGGCGCTGCAGCCGCCTAACAGATGAGTCCCTAAGACAACTAGCACTGCGCTGCACCGCTTTACGTGAGCTTAGCCTTAGCGATTGCCATCTGGTGGGAGACTTTGGCTTGCGTGAGGTGGCTCGTCTGGAGGGCCGCCTACGCTATCTAAGTGTAGCACATTGTATGCGCATAACAGACGTTGGACTGCGTTATGTAGCACGTTACTGTCCGCGGCTCCGCTACCTGAATGCGCGGGGCTGCGAGGGGCTAACGGACCAGGGTTTGAGCCATTTAGCTCGCAACTGCCCCCGACTGCGGTCTGTTGATGTTGGTCGCTGCCCGCTGGTGTCAGACGCTGGGCTGGAAGTGTTAGCACGCTGTTGTGAAGGGCTACGAAGGCTGAGTTTGAGGGGCTGTGAGAGTTTGACAGGGAGAGGGCTAATGGCGCTAGCAGCGGGATGCCCCGAGCTGCAGTTACTAAACGTACAAGAGTGCGATGTGCCACCTGAGGCGCTTCGACTAGTCCGACAGCACTGCAGACGCTGTGTGATCGAGCACACCATACCTGCTTTCTACTGAGGGGACAGGTTGGGGACACAAGGGGTATTGACCTCTGAAAAACAGATGTTTATATTTTGTGCATTCCTACGACTGCCTGAGAAGATGCAACATGGTGGATGTGTCTCAAAACCTAGTGCAGGGGTGCTCAGTCCTGATCTTGGAGAGCCACTGTCCTGCAGAGTTTAGCTCAAAGACCTTCATTGGCTGGTTCAAATGTGTTTAATTGAGGATGAAGCTAAAATTTGCAGGGCAGGATTGGACGCCCTTGGCCTAGTGAGTCGATTCGATGTCTACTGCAGTGTTTCTCTACCCTGTTCCTGGAGGCACACCAACAGTATTCATTTAGGATGTCTACCTTATTTGACCCATCCATTTCAGGTTTAGGAGTCTCTAATGAGCTGTTGAGTTGAATCAGGTGTGTTTGATTAGGAAGAATTTGAAAATGTATATTGTGTCTCCAGGAACAGGCTTGGGAAACACTGGTTTCTGCATTCTGCAGGGGTTCTGAACTCTGGCCTTCGAGAGACACTTTCCTGCAGAGTTTAGCTCCAACTCTAAACCTAATTAAACCCATCTGAACCAGGTCTTCAGGATTACTGGGAATTTCTGGGCAAGCATGTTGCAGCAGTTTGGAACTAAAGGCCTGCAGGATGGAGGCCTTCTAAGACTAGTTTTGACATTAACATCTTAAAGCAAAATTGTAACTGATTTGAGATGGCCTTCATAGACAACAACATCAGTAACAGTTATGTGTCAAGCAAATAATGCTCTGCACATTAGACTCAACACTCACAATTTTGACATTTATAGGCAGTTCCTTTTTGAGGTTTTGAGACACATCGGGTGAGTCATTTTGCTTCTTACAGAGCTGTACCATTTGCCAATTAAAGAACTATATGACATATATCATAATATTTATCACATGAAAAAGATGGATTATTGCTACTGTAACAACAGTAATCTGGTGTTTTACTAGGTGTCTGAAAGATGTTTGTTTAGGTTGATTTATGTTTTATTTCTACAAAAGCTCTTTAGCTGGTTGTCTATGTCTAGAGTTTGTCCATTACATGGTTACATTTAAAACATTTGAACTTTGAATGATATACTGGTTGCTTTTTTCCACAGAAGTAAGAAAAGGGGCTTTCGCACTGGGTAGTTCTAGGAACTTAGTTCTTGGAACTAGCCACCAGGGTGGTTCCCCGGGAACTTAAAGTTCCCCTAGGGCCGTTTTCTGGCTGCATTCGCACCATCAGTAGGAACTAAGCAGTGACATAAGCTGCGCTTGTTGTTGTTGTGACTTTTATTTTGACAGGGCTGAGAACACCAGAGCCTTATCACATGGCGCTCACATTCTGCATCTTCATTAGTTTACGATTTGTTTAACAACCTATCTAATATGTTATTAGATAGAACTGTTATACAAAAAAAGACAGTATATGAAAAAGTATTAGCGTTTGCCGTGTGGTTGGTGGTTGATGTCCAATGTCACTACCTGAGAAGAAATACATAATCATGTTTTGCCTGGTCCAATGTTGCGTTGGATTTTCTCCTTAACTCGAGAGGTCCATCTAGCATTGTCTTTCATGTTTGTAGAGATACACTATATTGCCAAAAGTATTGGGACACCCCTCCAAATCATTGAATTCAAGTGTTCCAATCAGTTCCATGGCCACAGGTATGTAAAATCAAGCACCTAGGCATGCAGACTGCTTCTACAAACATTTGTGAAAGAATGGGTCGCTCTGAGGAGCTCAGTGAATTCAAGCGTGGTACCGTGATAGGTTGCCACCTGTGCAATAAGTCCATTCGTGAAATTTCCTCACTTCTAAATATTCCACAGTCAACTGTTAGTGGTATCAAAACAAAGTGGAAGCAATTGGGAACAACAGCAACTCAGCCACAAAGTGGTAGGCCACACAAAATCATAGAGCGGGGTCAGCGCATGCTGAGGCGCACAGTGCACAGAAGTCACCTACTTTCTGCAGAGTCAATAGCTACAGACCTCCAAACTTCGTGTGGCCTTCAGATTAGCTCAAGAACAGTGCGTAGAGAGCTTCATGGAATGGGTTTCCATGGCCGAGCAGCTGCATCCAAGCCTTACATCACCAAGTGCAATGCAAAACGTCGGATGCAGTGGTGTAAAGCACGCCGCCACCGGACTCTAGAGCAGTGGAGACGTGTTCTCTGGAGTGACCAATCACGCTTCTCTGTCTGGTAATCCGATGGACGAGTCTCGGTTTGGCTGTTGCCAGGAGAATGGTACTTGCCTGACTGCATTGTGCCAAGTGTAAAGTTTGGTGGAGGGGGGATTATGGTGTGGGGTTGTTTTTCAGGGGTTGGGCTTGGCCCCTTAGTTCCAGTGAAAGGAACTCTTAATGCTTCAGCATACCAAGACATTTCATGCTCCCAACTTTGTGGGAACATTTTGGGGATGGCCCATGGATGAGCGAGTTTGGTGTGGAGGAACTTGACTGGCCTGCACAGAGTCCTGACCTCAACCCCATAGAACACCTTTGGGATGAATTAGAGCGGAGACTGTGAGCCAGGCCTTCTCGTCCAACATCAGTGCCTGACCTCACAAATGTGCTTCTAGAAGAATGGTCAAAAAATTCCCATAAACATACTCTTAAACCTTGTGGAAAGCCTTCCCAGAAAAGTTGAAGCTGTTATAGCTGCAAAGGGTGGGCCAACTCCATATTAAACCCTACGGATTAAGAATGAGATGTCATTAAATTTCATGTGCACATAAAGGCAGGTGTCCCAAAACATTTGGCAATATAGTGTAGTTTGTGGAGTAAAAATATAGGCTATAAACTGTGTGTGTACACAGCTTTTTTGAAAAATGGCGGGTGCTGGTGTTTCGCGTATGTTCGGCCAATCAATGTACACTTATGTCACTAGTAGTTTCTATACTGGTTTAGACCCTACTCTGAAGTAGGCGCTAATTTAGTTCCCCCAAAAGAAGTTCCTAGAACTAAAATTGTTCCTAGTTCCTGTGATGTGAATGCGGCAAAATCCAGGTACTTCGGCCAATAGTTCTAGGAACTATGAAAAGGTTCCTCAGGTACGAAAGCCCCTAAAGTCATACAGGTTTGAAAGAAGATGATGGTGAATAAGGTGACACAATTTTCTTTGTGGGTGAACTGTCCTTGTAAATATATAAAATTGACCCAGTCTCCTTCAGAAAACCGACATCTGATTTCAAGAGACCATCTTGGTTCAATAAAACTACGAAAAGTATGGGCATTTGCACTTTAAAGGGCATTAATGACAATCACAGAATGACTTCTCAAGATCTAAAAGTCTTTAACCCCTGATTTCACAGACAAGGCTAGTCCCAGACTAAAATGCATGTTTAAGCTGTTTTAACTGAAAGCAACTTGCACTGACATTTCTTAAAATATGTCTGTGCCATTCTTTTGTCCCAAGATGCACACCAGTAAAATGTTTTTTCTAGGCCACGTTTATAAAATCTACTTAAATGCCCTAATTGAACTAAGGCCTAATCCTAGCTTAGTCTAAACCCTGTCTGTGAAACCGGGCCTAAGTCTTTTATTTGATATCCCAGATAATGCTATTCAAGGATTAAAAGATTTGTAAAGGTTTCATTTTGTGAAAGCAATATGTTGCTGCTAAAAACACTCAATAAAGGGCTACTTATTTAAAATGAAATGTTTTCTGTAATTTGTTGTATCTGTGAACAATTGGAAATTAATTGCAGAGTGACAAGTGTGCATACAGACCTGTAAACATGCAAAGGAAAGCTACTTTGTTCAGTGTAGTATAGTAGATAGTAAGATTATCCATAGGGGAAGATAACTACTTCCAGCAAGGAAGGTGAAGGGCCTGTGGCAGGCATCCAGTTGTCAGTTAGAACCTCCTTTGCACTTCTTTTTAGAGATGACCTATATTTGAATAAGATACACCTTTTAAATTGATCCAAACTCTTGCTTGTTCACACCAGTGCTCTTGGGACACTTATGGATTCCCCCCTATAAATCCTTAGTAAGAACCATCAACAGCTGAACCTAAGAACATCTTGAGTCACATGTGCATTACCCTCATGATAACCATAATCATAACTTATTTCAATTGTTAGTGCATGAATCACGACTATACAAACAATTGAGCACAAAATAGCAAAGATGAAATCAATTACTCAGCAAGATGGATGGTAAATATGTGGTTGTTGTTGCAGCTGAGTCATTTGAGGCACTTGTCCTCTACACGTGACATCAGCTGAACACACATTTTCATTTTGCTTGCATGGGTAAGAAAGAACAAACAATCTGTATGTAAAAAAAAAAGTAATTGCTGAATGCTGACATAACATGTAATACAACGCATATACCGCTTGTTCATTGAGGATTAGTATGATTACTATTGTAAAGCTAATAAATTTGATGTAATGTTGCTACCAGCAAGTTTGGGCAAAAATACATCAAAATGTATTTTAAAATAAAATACCAAATACCTTAATTTTAAGTGTATCAAAATAAACTACTGTATTTTTGTATTTTAAAAATACTAAAAAATACTTTTACAAGGGAGCATGAAATTTCCTGGCAAACCTTCCATCAATAGGCCTATTTGACCGATCCCTTCACCATTACACTGACTCAGTTGATTAAGTAAACAATGTTTGATAGCTTTTCTCTGCCTGAGTCATGCAATAAATCTGACATATGCAAACCAGTTAAAGACACAATATGTACAGCAGGATTTTTGGATTAAAATATCTAAAAACCACTAGAACAATATATTTTGTTGACTTGTGTACTTACATTATCCCAAATGTTTCCAAGAATGTTTAAATCCAGAGAAATAAGCACTTTTAACCAGGACACGGGCTGTGCCCGTGCATCGCTTATCAATGACATCATACCAGCGTTACCCTCAGTTTCTGGTTTTATTTTATAGAAACAACACCAAAGACATATTATATTCCTCATCTGTCTAATAAAATATATTATATGTAATATATTATATGTTTTATCAGACAGATGAGGAACTGTTTGGATTCATTCATCAACAGAAAACTGTTATATAGCTTCTTGTGTAAATCTCGTTTTCTTGATTTACCGCGAGTACCATGTTTTACCATGACTAATGTCGATCTAGCTTACTGCAGTGTGCAAAAAGTGTCTCATAGCAGCCGCCAAGCAAACGCAGAATAGCATTATAACAACTGTCAACTCAAATGTATCTAATATGATAAACAGCGCTGCGTTACCCCACATTCGTTAGACCGAAAAAAGCAGAAGCGACAACTGTGGCATAATAAAAGTTCCGCTGCTCTCGAGACGTGTCGCATTTGTCTCTCATTAGCAATCACTCCAGCGGTCTCGTTCAACTCCAACATCACTCGGCCCTGCTCTGCTTCATACTAGAGTAACATTAAAGGATTAGTCCACTTTCAAATAAAAATATTCCTGATAATTTACTCACCCCCATGTCATCTGTATTCTTCAAAATTCTTCATACAACTTATGCTGTATGTCCTATGCCTTCCCTATTCAACTTACGGAAAAAACAGAACTGGCGTCGCGTTCGTTCCGTAAGTTGAATAGTGAAGGCGTAGGACATACAGCGTAAGCTTTTTGAAGAATACGGAAGGCGGAATGGCAAAGCACTTGCAAAGCGATCATTTGTGTTTATAAATCATATACATTTGAAACTGTAATTTTGACCTTCAACCGTTTGGAGTCCACTGAAGTCCACTATAAGGAGAATAATCCTGGAATGTTTTCATCAAAAACCTTAATTTCTTTTCGACTGAAGAAAGAAGGACATGGACATATTGGATGACATGGGGGTGAGTATCAGGAAAATTTTATTTGAAATAATACTCACTTAAATCTCTCATTCATAAACATGATTTCTGACCGAGTCCTGTCCCGATTCTTTTCCACTGGCTGTAGACATAAAGACAACACATCCCATGATTCCACAAAATCAAGGATAAGCGACTGAATAAGTAACCTCTAGTGGCAAAAATTTACATATTGTGGCTTTAACAGATCAAATATTCACATATCCCTGTGATCTCCCAGATGAAGGTTAGTTTTAAAAGTAACCAACAGTTTAATGTTTAACAGTTTACAAATGACTCATAATTGTATCCTAATTTAGTTATTTGGTGTTTGGTAACAAAGGGCCTACTTTGCATCAGCAACACTGACTCAATGACAAACAAGTCATTCATAAGAAGACAACTGATGGCTCCTGTATTCAAAGCAACTAGTTTATAACTAATTAATTGATTGTTAATAATAAATATAGGGGGCTGCTGCTCGGTATAATAGTTTTCAAGAACATTATGTAAATTGGTAAACTATTTAGCCTAAGCTATTAAAACGAACACCAAAACTTAACATCTGTTCTGATCTCAACAAGTCTGGGCAAACCACTGAGCAGGCACTTCTTACAAAGTATTTTACAGTATTTTAAAACTACAAAAATACAAAACACTAAAGTATTTTGATACAAAATACAAAGCCATTTTCATCAACCCTATCAAATACAAATTACAAAATACTATTTTGTATTTGAAATACATGTATCATAAATACTGCCCATCCCTGGCTATCAGGGCAAATCTGTAAATGATGAGCCATCACAATGTTATCTGTAAATAAATAGAACAAACTTACACTTCTCAGTGTGTTGTGGACGTTAGCTGTCAGTCACTGTTCTGTGGCCATAGTCTACAATGTATTATAAATGAATCTGTGCAATAAGCCCAAGTGAGTCAGTGGTGTTTAAACTGTCCACTGGCTCGTGGTGTTGTTTCTGTGAGAAACGAGTCTTTATTTTCTTTCTCTCTACGACTGCAATTGATTATCTCCAACAAAATAAACATATATTGTGTCCCCTTAACAACACTCACTTTATTTAGATATTCAGTTTAAATTCGCTTTTGTAGGAAACTATAGGCTTGTTATCTTCTGCCCTCTGGTGGTTAACGGCTGTTTCTGCACTTAATTTACAGAACGTTTTGAATCGAGTATTCTACAAATATGTTACTATTTTGCTTGTAAAACGGCCTACAGCATGGAGTGATAAACGTAAAAATAATATTATGATACATTGTAGCCATTAAACCTCTTTATGTTGCAGTTTCATGCAAGTGGTTATAATCTCAGAAATTGAATATTGATATTTTGTATTTTAATTCCAAATTGAAATCAAAATGTAAAAATGTCTTGAAACTGTGAATCTAGTCCAAAAATGAGTCGGGAAGGAGATGTTTGATATTTCTTCAGGTTCATTCATAACACTGGAAATGCAAAGTTGTGATCATGTGTGGGAGATGGAGTAGTAAGCAGTTTGCATACTGAAAAAAATAGTATAGAATGACAGTATTATATTCTGGAGTTATACTGTATTAGAGAATAAACTAACATAATGATAATAAAACATAGCAGTCATGTTTTTTTCATAAATATAAGGGTTTATTTAGACATCACGTGTCTCAAAGATTATGATTCTTGATAGTATTGTTATAAGCGCATATATCAGTAACCCTAAAATAATGCTGAAATGTGTTTACCACTTTGAAAGATTTGAAAAGAAAGACACGATCACAATCACTTAGATTTTGTTTTAATAAATAAATTCAAAATTGCAATATTGAGAAAACCAGAAAAAGGCACTTAAAAAAACAAGCTGCATTGGGTGTTGTGGCAGTAACTATCTGGTTATCATCCTTCAGCTTAATATTTATTATTTTGTCAAGCATTCCAGTAGCTTTAAATGACTGAAACTGCTTATTATATCCAAATAAAATAAGTAAAAATACAGGGTTGTTGTACCTTTGAGCATATGATATAAACTTTTGAAAACAAAACTATACACTCTAATTCATTTTCTCCATGTAACTCTCATTTTTTTTTTTGTATGTAGCAAAGAGCTTTATCTATTATTATTATTCTAATGTGTGAATTACAACTTTTTTTATTTTAAATATACTATCTGAAAACATTTGAAATTTCAATTGTAGGTATCAATAATTATACTCATTTGTAATGAGCGGTTTAAGGACATTTGGCTTTCTACACCGATTGACTACAAACTACAAGATTTCACCTGAATATGCAGATACTCGTCAAGAGCCACATGATAATTCAACATAATCCTTCATAACACATAAAATACACAGACATTTCCAGCTGACCACAAGACACGTGTCATAATGAGTTTCTAAGAGCAAGAATAAGTGGGAAATAATTGTTTTCACTTTCTAAAAACAAAGACATGAAATGCAAGATGTAAATGAATATGCATAGATTATCAGCATATCAAACCAAACTTTCATCACCGCACAACCCAAAAAAAAAAAAAAAAAAAAAAAAATCACATATACACCGGTCACATATTTTTCTTATGCCAACATATGACTTATAGCATCAATGATAAAGCAGTATGAATGCAGATAGAATATATATGTAAAAATAAAATCATATGTTTTAAAATGGCATTTGATGAGTTTTTGCAATCTTTTGGGTGGGATTCATGGTTCCCTTTACACCGCAATTTAAAGTGAAACACTTAAAACTTTATGCAAAAGCAACAAAGATCTGTTCTGTTTGAAAAGGGAGAATGTGTGAATGTACACAGGGTTAAAAAAGAAGAAACACTGGTGTAAATAAAAAGACTATACAACCTGTACACGTTTGCAAGGGACGAGAGGCAGTCAGTTCTTAATAAAATATTACTTCCTTAAAACATCGCTACAATACTGATCTAAAAGAATGACATTACAATGAGACAATAAATCAAAGGAAAATTGAGGAATTCTGCACAATCATCCCTTCCAAAACATTCTTGCATGTGAAACCAATGTCATTATTTGCCTTCATATTTAGGGTTGATCACAGTTGTGACAGCGCTCTTGTAGATGGGGTTCTCGCCCTGTGAAACAAACAAAATTATATTTTACAAACATACAGAGCAATTCAACCTCAAAATGTCATCTAAATTCATTTACACCCCAAGAAAGTGCAATAATTCTTTGATTAAAAAGATAAAACTTTAAAACAATGCATGCATCTACTGTATATAACATTTAGTTACAGCATTTTTTGATGAACATTAAAATCCAGTGAAAATATTAAGTCAAACTGATTAAATATTGCACAACACTGCTCATGCTGTAGTTGATTAGTGATTTTTACCCAATGCTTAAACCTTTTGTATCAAGATTGGAAAATAATGACAACTCTCAAAATAGTTTTAGCATGTTATTGATATGGCAATGTCAATGTATTTGGTCTTGGCAGACTAGATCTGCTGCTGCTGCAGAGTAAGTATGGACTTGCTACTGCTAATAGATCCACAGGCACACTGCTGTGAGCATGTAAGATAAGCTGCTGCATTAACAGACATACATAAATCCTGTAGCAGATCTAGGCAGGTGGAGCTGGGGGAGGTGGAGGGTTTCAGAGGAACTCTGATAGCGCACTACAGGAAACACTGAACCAGACTATTTAAATGTTGAGTAAGCAATCTCATTGGCTGCAGGATCAATCAGCTTGTGCCATGCCGTAATGTTGTGACCACTTGCAGACGGCATGCAAAGGACCGATCAGTCTGTGCCATCTAGAGTTTCATGACTGAACTGGATATAAATAATATACGGACAAATGGTGATCTGGTACAGAAACTCACACACGCACACTGAAAAAAGGCCATGCAGAAAGAGGATTGAGATATACAAACTTATAGAGCCACAGCTTTACGTCCATAGTTTGGGTTGCTGAATTTATTAATAGGGCTCTTGTAAATTGGATTCTCTGTCTGAGAGTGGAAAGGGACAGACAACAGATCAAGGACAGATGAAGCAACAGAAGAGCTGAAATGATAGACAACATATGGAGAGAGTACAAAGGATGGTGATCATAGGGAGAAAAGAAAGAAGATTTCATGACAGATTTTATGAGCATGAATAAAAAAGGAGGAAAGCATGCATGATGACCTCAGCAACAGAATGCAGTATAAATAAAGATGCAATGAAAAGATGGTAAAAGCATAAAACATGAAAAGGTCTTTTATCCAATTATTTGCTCTTAAATCTAAGTCTGAAGCTCCATTTCACTTTGTTTAACTTAATACTGAAAGTAACATTAAGTTAACATTTTAATTTTTTTTTTTTTTTTTTTTGTGAATGTGAATCTAATGAATAAATAAATTAGAGCTGTTAAACAATTAATTGCGATTAATTGCATCCAAAATAAAAGTTTACATAATATTATATATATATATATATATATATATATATATATATATATATATATATATATATATATATATATATAATACACACATGTATATATTTAGGAAATATATACATGTATACGTGTGTGTGTGTGTGTGTGATTTATGTTATGTTATATATATTTTTGTTAAATATACATGTGCATGTACATATGCATATGTGTGTATTTACATAATAAATATACATAGTACACACATTGGATGTGATTAATTGCAATTAATTGTTTGACAGCACTAAAATAGATATATAAATAAATGCATATTTACATGAATTAGACTATTTCTAATTCTAAAGATTTTTCCCAAATACTAAAACACACTTTTAAAGAAATTTCTGTTGAAATTTGAATGTATTTGTAATGAAGAAGATGCAATTTAGTACATTTAATATATATATATATATATATATATATATATATATATATATACTTTCAAAAGTAATATAGAAAAAAACACTTTAGTTAAAATTATAATCAAGTACTTTACATGTTCTTTAGCATGTTAGTCAAAATAAATGTATTTCTTTAAAGCATGACAAAAGATTATTAAAAAATAATAATTTAAAATGTCTTTAATTTGACATTATCACAGTGTTAAGAAACAAAGCCATGAAAGTGTACTCTATTTAATTGCACTTAAGTGGTATATTATTTAATATTATATTATCTGCAAGTACAGATAATACTTGCAGATAATACAGATTTTTAAAAATAAACTTCCAAGTACTCATTCTACAAGTGCACACTCAATTCAGTGAAGCGCACTTCTGTTTCACAAGGGTGATGCATATTCACAGTGAACCAGCAGAGGGCAGCAGTGAAACATCCACACTGACCTCAACTGGCCTCGACACACCCAGAAAAATGAGGCCTTGAAAATACAAAGCCTTTCCTTTCAGTTCCACAGCTGCCTTAAAGTCAGGACAGCTTTCGTAAAAACGGCACGTTCTTGAAGAGGAAACCGACACTGATGAAATGGTCTCGGAATTTTGGACAGATTAAAAACTTGAAGGAACTTGAAGCATCTTGGTCCAGTTTTAAGAGAGTTAAAACGTATTTTTTTCCTACCGTGTCCCACTTGGCGTTCATCTTCTCCTTCTCAAACTTGGCGAACTCGCGGCGGTCGTGAATGATCATGAGCAGCTTCCAGATCAGCAGCAGGGCTAGACCAATCAGAACGATGCCTGCGACCACACCCGCCACGATGGGAATGATGTCAGGACCTGCCGGACACTCTGCCAAACAAAGCACACATTGGTACTGAATGATAAAGTAACAATACAAGTTAGGTGTTAAACCTTCAATATAGAGCCTTACCTAAAGTCTCCACCACATGGACCTCCTTCTCTGTGTTGTTGTTGACGGCGTAAGTGTAGTAGAACCAGCAGTCGTTGGCGTCTCTCTCCTTACAGTGCATGAGAGGGAAGGCCTGCACCGGCTGAGGGAGTTTATCTCTGTCCTTCACCTTGATGAGGTTAAAGTAGCTACAGTCTCTTTCGCACGTGTCTTTCTTCTCTCCTGTGCCAAACGCCCGGCACTGCACACACTCCCTGTGACAGAAAAAGAGTCATGAGCGTGTTCAGTTGGCAACCTTTTACGGACACCAAAGGAGAAAGCAAATATATTTATCACTGAGAGTTTTGCTTTGCTTACAGTCTCTGCAAAGAAATAGAGCTAATCTTGACATTTTGTCATATTGATATTTTTTGGTCACCAGCATATGTTGTGCTACACTTCAGCATTTAAATTGTACATGTACCGAATGAAGCATGTCACAGATTCATGTACACAGATGTCATGTGTTTCACTGACTTGTGCTCAGTACAGACTCCAGGGCAGGTGGGGCAGATCTCACAGGTGGGCCCCTGGAACTTGGGGTCGGTGCACCTGCAGGTCCCGCACTCGCAATTCCCTCTGCCGTTACAGATCTGCTTGTTGGAGGCTAAGCAGGTGGAGGTGTCCAGAGAGCAGTCGCACGCGCTTCCGGTGTAGTTAGCGTCACAGATGCACACCCTACATTCACAGCGGCCGTGTCCTACAGGAAAAAGATCATCAACTACCTTTATCTGCTGATTTTGTCTGTCTGAGCTCTTCCTCTACTACCCTTTTACAACTCCTTTTCCTCTATTAATAGTCTGCTGAGTGATGCATTGGTGATCTAAAAAGGATAAAGCTTCCTGTTTCAGTACCTCCACAGAGTTTATTATTGGAGCGGTCGCAGTTGAAGTTGTCACACTCGCAGAATTTTCCGCTGTAGCGTTCTTCAGGATTTTCCCTCTTCTTGCACTCACAAGTGCCACACACGCACTCGCCGTTATTGCTGCAGATGTCTGTGCCGTTGTCCTTGCGGCAGTTCTTGTCCAGGTCCTCGGTGGACACCTCATCTTTCCGGCATTCACACTGCCTGCCAACACGTCCCTTATTGCACCTAAAGGGCACAATGAGAACTTAGAAGATGTAGAGATTAAAGCTCACACTCATATAGATAGACCTTTCTGACTTACATGTTTATGCACTTAATATCCAAACAAATACATGTCATATTTAACCCTAAAATAAAAAAAAATTCTCAACTTATATTTGTTTTGCATTGACATTATTTTCTCTGACTTTGTCTTGTATTTAATGTATGCTGATTAAAATAAATCACTGTACTATATTTTTACAGTAAAACAGTAAATTATGGTATTGTGTGAATAATGAGAATTGCAACAAAACTCAATAATAAAATTATCTGGACTGTCATGATCATGTTTTTTTTATGTAATGCGATTTATTCACGATATAGCACTAGCCTCGAGTGCTTTATTGCTTTTATAAAACGGTTACCACACAATACAAATATTAAAGCCAGAAATATGTATCAATGCAACTTTCATGAAGTAAACTTTCAGTAAAAGCCTTCCTTCCACCAGAAAAAAATAGTCCCTGACCGTGAACAGCAACAGAAGTTACATTTTCACGCCATTAGATGGCGGCAAAGACTGCCTTTATGAGTGTGTCAGTCAGTAGCGAAGACTTTTACATTGAAAAGACTGAATTGTTGTGAACACGGAACAAGACACAACTGACAAATGCTTTGACTAGGGCTGTTAGTCATGTGAAAACCCCTTAACTGTTAAAAGGACAAGATGATGCATCGGACATTTAAACTGATTTTTTTAGGCAAGAATGTAGTTGTTTAGACCTAAAATATGTGACTCATATTTAATCATAATGCCTATTTTACAATTTGTTTAGACATTTTCTGGAGAAGCGAGCTCCAGGCCGGCGGCGGCCATTCAGTGCTCGTGTACCCGCCGAGAACAGCTTTATCTCGGCCAGTGCTTTGGGGGTTTGCCGTTGGCTCTTATAGTGGTTAAACATGAGATATAATTCATTTTGGGTACATAAAACGGGCAATCTTTGGTCTTATTAATCTGTTACTTGTTCCTTAGCAAATTGAATTGGGCTGTGTTGAATTTAATAATTTAATATTAAGGCTATATTTAACTTACATCCTGGAGAGCAGTGGTTCACAACCACGTTCCTGGAGCCCCCACAACACTTGCACATTTTGCATGTCTCCTTTGTCTGGCACACCCATATCAGGTCTTGGAATCTTGACTAATAAGCTGATGATCTGAATCAGGTGTGTTTAATCAAGAAGACATCGAAAATATGCAGTGTTAGGGGGGCTCCTGCTTTTGAACATTTGACTGAATTGTACAATTTCTGTCATTTATAGGCTATTGTTGTTAATTTAAAATTTTGTTGTTCAATACATTTTTTTTTATATACATAATATGTTGTGTTTGTTATTGAGAAGGGGTCCATTAGTGCGCAATATCGATTGAGTGAAATTTATAAGAATACGCAGTTAGGTGGTCACTTTTACGAGTGAGTCGCAAGAGACTTTTAAATTTAAATTGAAAGACATTTTTTGTAAACAAAGGACATTGTTTTAGCGCTGTTATGGAAAATTCCCTGTAAAAAGGACAAATACAAAGATCGCTTTCCTCAGCGGACATTCAAATGGATTTTTATAATGGATATAATATTATGGACATCGACCTGAAGAATGAATGTTATATCAGACACAGGTAATGCTCGCTCAGGCGATCTCTCTCTCTTTCTCTCTCTAATACGGCACAAAATACAATTGAGTTTCAATGGAGGGACTCAACATTCATTCTTTACTAGTTCTAAAATTATGTTTTAGAAGTAGTAATGGAGGCTTGGTCAAACTGTCAACTTGAGATTTGTGTCCGTGGCGGAAGTAGTTCTGCACAAAAGAGGGTTTTAAACACTGCTCGTAGCCGAGCGATATGGCTGTATATCAGCACGCTGCGATTACCTGCGGCCTCGTACCTACGGCCGAATCACAGCGCGCTGATATATAGCCATATTGCACAGCTACGAGTGTGATATTGCTCATATATAAGCATAGCATTTGCAGTTTGCTTCACCTTCCAGGAAACATCGTTATCAATTTAACAATTAAACACATTTAACAATTAAAAAAGACATGCATTTTTATAAGCCTAAGCAAATCCAGGATAGTTATTTGAGGACGTCTCACCTGCAGGCTCCGCACTCAAACGTTCCATTGCCGTTATGGCACAAGTCACTGTTCTTGATGCCGTGTTTGTGACATTCACACTCGCAAATAAAGTTGAGTACGATCTCGACCTCCTCAGTAAAGCCCAAGGGCTTGATCTTAATGGTTTCCGATTTCCCTTGCTTGGGGCAGCCTTGAGCTGTGATATTAATGTTGAACGACACCTGGGAATTTATTCCAAACAGAAAAAGACTCAGAAACAACAGGCTACAGGTTTCTAATGCATATTACATCATGCTGATTTGACCTTACCTCGTCTCCGATTGAGATGTTAGAGCACCTGCGCCCATTTTCTCCCTCATTCACAATTCCATTTTTACAGTGTGATTGATAGGTGATAGTCACTCCCTCAGGAAGCTTACTGTTCTCAAGGATCACCTCGGAGGAAAGAGACTGAGAGGGACAAAGAAAACATAAATCAGTCCAGTTCTTTTATAGACTGTAGATGTTAACAGTAGTGGCCATAAGTGAGAAAATTAACATCTCAACCTTTCATTCAAATATTATTAAAGATTTGTTAAAGACATTGTAGGGCTGTGCGATTCAACATAATTGATTTTCCAACGATTATAAAAACAAGATAACTGAGGTAAAACAATTATTTTGCCGCTGCTGCATTCCGTCTTTTCCTTCACAGCGGTGCGCTTTGGTTTCTCCCTAAAATCCCAAACTTAACATCCAACTCAGCCAATTAAGTGAATGTTGTAAAATGCAGTCTACTGTTGCTAAACTGCAGGATGAGTTTGATATTAAACAGTAATATTAAAGGTGCATTAAGCCGCAAAAGAGACAAAAGTTCCCCAGGCGGCTTTCTGTGTGCATGCTCCGAGTCGAAGCCGAGCACGGATAGGCAAATGGGCTTCACACAAAAATGTCAAAATGCCTTTTTGGAGAGTATTTATGTTATGCCTTAAGTAAAAGTTTACAGTTGAGAAAGGAAATGCATGTGTAATTAGGGCTCGAGCACCGATGGTGTGAGGACCCTATTGGAATTGCTCAGCCAAAATTTTCTTCTTCTCCAAAATGAATCACATTTTTGAGGGCCTAAATGTTCTCAAAAACTCATGAAACTTTGCACATGCGTCAGAAGTGGTGAAAATTTACATCTGATATGGGTTTCAGAATTAGGTGTGGCAAAATGGCTCGATAGCGCCACCTACAAAATTTCAATTAAGCGCCCTTCGTGCTACGTTTCACGTACAGTTATGAAATTCGGTAGACAGATGTAACAGCCCAATACCTACAAAAAAGCCCCTGGGTGCAAAGTTTGTAAACCCAACAGGAAGTGAGATATTTTGAATTTTCTCTACAAAATTTTGGCAGTTTTTGCCATTTCCACATGTTGTACTTTAACGAACTCCTCCTAGAGCTTTAATCAGATCAACATCATATTTGGTCAGTCTAATCTAAAGGCCTTTGAGACGTTAAATTGCGAAGATCTAGAGTTTTCGCTGAAGGGCGTGTTTGTGGCGGCCTGGCAAAGTTCGATGTTTCGCCATTGAAACAGGAAGTTGTTGTAACTCGGGCATACAATGTCTGATCTGCCCCAAACTTCACATGTTTTATTAGAGTCCTGACCTGAAGACATCTATATGACAATATTCAGTTACAGTCATAGCGCCACCTGGGGCCAACAGGAAATGACGTTTTACATTGTGATTAACTCCACATAGAGATTGAACCAGATCAACATCATATATGGCCAGTCTAATCTTAAGGCCTTTGAGATGTTAAATTGCAAAGATCTTGAGTTTTTCGTTGAAGGGCGTGTCCGTGGTGACCGACAAAGTCTGATGTTTCGCCATGTAAGGTGAATCACTTTTTTGAGGGCCGAAACATACTCGAAAACTCATGAAACTTTGCAGATACGTCAGAAGTGGTGAAAATTTACGTCTGATATGGGTTTCAGAATTAAGTGTGGCAAAATGGCTCGATAGCGCCACCTAAAAAATTTCAACGAAGTGCCCCTGACACTACGTTTCACGTACAGGTATGAAATTTGGTACACACATCTAACAGCCCAATACTTACAAAAAAAGTCTCTTGGAGTGAAATCTGAAAACCAACAGGAAGTGAGATATTTTGAATTTTCTTTGCAAAATTTGTGCAGTTTTTGCCATTTCCAGGCGTTGTACTTTAATGAACTCCTCCTAGAGCTTTAATCAGATCAACATCATATTTGGTCAGTCTAATCTAAAGGCCTTTGAGACGTTAAATTGCGAAGATCTAGAGTTTTCGCTGAAGGGCGTGTTTGTGGCGGCCTGGCAAAGTTCGATGTTTCGCCATTGAAACAGGAAGTTGTTGTAACTCGGGCATACAATGTCTGATCTGCCCCAAACTTCACATGTTTTATTAGAGTCCTGACCTGAAGACATCTTCATAACAATATTCAGTTACAGTCATAGCGCCACCTGGGGGCAACAGGAAATGACATGTTTTACACTGTGATTAACTCCTCCTAGAGATTTAATCAGATCAATGTCATTTTTTGTCAGTCTAATCTAAAGGCCTTTGTGACGTTAAATTGCGAAGATCTAGAGTTTTCGTTGAAGGGCGTGCCCGTGGCGGCATGACAAAGTCTGTTGTTCCGCCATGGAAAAGGAAGCCGTTGTAACTCAGGCATACAATGTCTGATCTGCCCCAAACTTCACATGTGTGATAAGAGTCCTGGCCTGAACATATCTATATGCCAATATTCAGTTAGTCATAGCGCCACCTGCTGGCAACAGGAAATGGCATGCTTTACACTGTAATTCCCTCCCAGAACCACATTTCAATATGCCACAAAGTACCAAACATACTAGAAACACGTTAAATCATGCAACATTTGGCTAAGTGCTAATGTATGCGATTAACGCCATGAAACAGGAAGTTGTTGTAACTCAGGCATATGATGTCCGATCTGCTCCAAGCTTCACGTGTTTGATAACAGTCCTGGCCTGAACACATCTATATTGCAATATTTGGTTATGGTCAAAGCGCCACCTGTTGGCAGCAGGAAGTGTGGCAATTCGAAATGACTTAATGGCATAATTCTCCTGTATTAATTTGCTTACATGCATGTCGACCACTGTTCACTGTTTTCCTAAGGCCAACGGGTGGCGGTGAGCCCGGGTGCGAGGGCCCTTTCATCGCTGCTTGCAGCTTTAATTGTATATTGGATCCATGCAGTAGCTCTTAAAGTGACAGCAGCCTAATAAACCTGCTGCTGTCCATCATTAATGATAACCAAACAACAACTGACAAAGGAAAATCACTCACTGATCTTGACTGAATAACTTAAGTAGCTTTAATAAGGTTACTTACAGTAAGACTATGCAGTGTTATTTTACATTTGATTATTCATTTTTTTTTTTGTTGTAGGCTATTACTTATCTGAATACCATTAAATTACAACACTGTTTATTGCATTTGTATTTTCGCTCTGTTGTATTTATTTGTCCATTTTTTGTAATTAGTTTTTTTGTTCTTGATTGTCTTGGTTATGATTTTTGCCATAATCAAACAGCCCTAAGATTTTGTAAGAATTGCGTAGCTGTGCTTGGAGTCGATTGTTTTATTTGTGATAATAACGCAATAAAACATGCCAAATTGTACGGCATCATTTCCAGCCAGGCTATGAAGAAATTATGAACACATGCAAAAACAAGAGAGAACCAATGAAATGAATTACTGATTACTGATTGGTTTTAAATGCACATAGAAACCTGTAGTTTGAGCTTTTTTTTTTTTTTTTTTTTTGACTAAGAGTAGTGTTTTGTTCTTCCCTAAAGAATATTTTCCTTATATTTTGATGGTTTAATCAAACTTGTGGGGTCATTAAAAACAAATATCCCCTCCGGACATGACATTTGGCCACTACTGTATAAAGAAACTTTATCTACTCACGTTGTAGGCATCAACAATAAGATTGATAACATTGCTGGAGTTTGCTGAGAGCGTTCCCACTGCAGACTTTGGAATCAGATTTTTAAGTTCCTGTGGAAAGGGGAAAAAACAGAAAAAAACATCCATGGATCTTAAGCACAGGGACACAGGGTGTTTGTTTTACAACAGAGCATTTAAACAGCAGACAGGAACTCTGAATTATGACTTTGGCGTCTGGATCCAAGCCGGGAAACTGAGGTTGTGGCTTTCCAAATACAGAGAATACAGAGAAGTTGGATTCAAACTGTTCAGATGCTTGAGAGTTTCAGGCTCTTGGTAGTGATATATTTGAGATGGTATTACAATTCATCCATCTGTAACACAGTCTTGTCTCTAGATATAGCTTTTTTTATCTGTTTTATCATTCAACAGTTGAATATTGTAAGTCTGATCACTTAGAAAAGTAATAACATGCCTCCCCTCAACAAGCCACATGATTTGAGGAATAATTCTTGCAACAATGGCATGTTATGTGCTTAAATTTAACCCTTAGCATTTAGTGTTTAATCAAATCCAGCAAGCACCACAAAGTTTTGACTAGTGTGAAAAGAGACTACAGACCAAGTGAAAACATTAAGATATCAAAAAGTTGGCTTCTCTTTGACAAAGTACAAAAAAATTCGATCAGGGAAAGAAACGACAAGCTCCAGACAGACAAAAATACAAGTGTTCCTGTTCATGCTTTCATACACATCATTAAGATAATCAACTATGGACCTACTTTGTAAACAGGCTGAAACTCCTCTGTAACTGCAAAGATGGTCTGGATGTTATTTTCGCTCAGTTTTTGAACCAAGTGGGCGATGGAGGGGTAATCCTAGTCAGGAAAGGAAGGAAAGAAATCAGTCAACATCAAAATCTGTCAAACATCAAATAGTCTGGTCTGAAAATCACCAGAAAACAGGGCTGTAACCACTATAGACATTGAGGGGGACAAGCTCACCCCAATTATCACACAAAGTCAAACTATTAAATTTTTTTTGCCAAATCTCACCATTTTGAATTGAAAATTGACCATTTAATTTAACTTTCATACATTTTATATGAAATATACTGTATCCTTTATAGATATTATAGATTTGTTAATCATTACATATATATTACACATATATAACAATGTTATTACATGTTTAATCATTTGATATGCAAAATGATATCAATGTGATCCAAACTTTGCTGAAAAACCTGCCGCACACAATCTACTACATGTCTACTGTCATCTGATTGATAGTTTAGAATTTTTTTAGCAAGTAAAAGCCCTTTTAGTATAATTGTACAAACGTCCACCTTCAGCTTGTGGTTCATCAGGAAACAGGGCCGTAAGTTCTTTTACTACTATCGTTCTTTTTTTTTGTTTATTCCCTTTAAATCCTTTATTTCTTAAATTTCTTTTAAACAAAAGGACTGTTACATTTGTGACAGCAGCTCCCTCCAATCCCCAAAAAATCTAGCAAAATTTCATTTGTCCACCCCAATGTTTAAGACATGGTTACGGCCTTGCCAGAAAATGTGATATGCATACATAATAATGGCTCATGGTGTACATGTTGTTTTCTAAGTGGCATTTCCCATCATTGGGAAGCACGATTCCACCGAGTTTGCCATCTCCGGCAAAATGAAAACCTGCGTCAGTAGAGAACACCAACAAACGGGTGACGTTTCTCCAGCCAATGTGGTCCTGGGAGAGAGAAAAAAAAAAAAAAAAAAAACACAGGAAGAAGGAGAGAAATGAGGCCAAGGGATACAAAGAGTGAGCTGAAAGTACAAAAACAGATTGGGAACACAATTGAATTAAAGATGCCATATTACTGTAGCATTTCGATTTTTCCACTAATAAAGGAAGTCAGAAAATAATCAAATTAGGACATATAATACTGCCAGTTGCATAAACTTAGCCTCTATGTTAAGACTGTTTCTTAAGAACTAGTTTGACCAACTAGCAGTTAGACAAGAGGTAATCAGTCTTACTTTTCCTATTCAAATTAGAACAATCTACCTTTTTTATGTAACTGACTTTACATTAAAAAGGTTAGGACCAGTCTTGAACAAAATTAGATGACTAACAGCAGATTGTGCAACTGGCCAAGCTTCTCGGTGCATAGTAAATCAACTTTATATATAATGTAAAAACAGAGCAAACCCTCCCCAAGCTGTTTTATACTCACTCCACAGACAGCAACCTGCATGATAGCATCAAATCCTCCCTCAGGCGAGTCGAGGTTGCCAGATATCTGCTGTTGCCCCACCAGACTGTTGAACTGCTGCCCATTGCTGGTGAGTTTCAGCACATTTTTGTAGCTGAAGGGGCTGGTGCAGTTTTGGTCCCCTGTGCAGGGGTTCAGGAGCTTGGCTGGAGTTGTGCTGATATACGGCATAACTGTCTTCTCCACAAAAGAGCCAAAACCTGTCAGAAAATGAGCGAAGCAGCATCTTAGCTTTAAATTCATGCCTACTCGTGTCTCTAATGGTTTAGGCAGTGCAATGAAAGTTTTGAATTAGGTCTTATTTTACCATTCAATTATTTTTATAGTAATTATTATTAATCTGTTTTAATAATAATATTAACAAACTTAAGTGTAATTAATTTAACTTTCATACATATATATTATATGAAATATACTGTATTCTTGATAGATATTATAGGTTTGTTAATCATTACATATATATTACACATATATGATTGTTGTTATTACATGTTTAATCCTATAATGCTTTCTGTATCATATTTGATAGACAAAATTTACATCAACGTGATCCAAACTTTGCTGAAAAACCTGTCGCACACAATCTACTACATGCCTTCTGTTGTATGATTGATAGTTTAGACTTTTTTTTAGCAAGTAAAAGGCCTTTTAGTATAATTGTACAAACATCCACCTTAAGCTTGTGGTTCACCAATCTTTTTGCTGTGAAATCTTTACTGATTTTTATAAAGGTAAGAATCACTTTTATACTGGACTGAAGCAACTTAGGTTCAATTGATTATCCATACATCATTTTATAGAAAAATTGGTAACACTTTAGGATAGGGAACACACATAAACTATTAACTGACTTTTCCCTAAATAAAATGTTCTGCTTATTAATAGTTAAGGTAGTTGTTAAGTTTAGGTATTGGGTAGGATTAGGAATGTAGAATAAGGTCATACAGAATAATGCATTAATATGTGCTTAATAAGTACTAATAAATAGCCAATATTCTAGTTATATGCATGCTAATAAGCAACTAAAAAACCCTAAAATAAAGTGTTACCGATAAATCATGTTAAAATGCGATCAAATATAATCCATCAGGCTTTTGAGGAACGTTTATTTGCTCATAGTCAGTTTATATTTCATGCTCATTTAATTATTTTTTAAATGTTTGTTAAAGATCTTTTAATTTGAAACTACTTGGTAAAGAGCAGTTTTAATGGGTGACTTTTATTATGAAAGCACAGAGTGAATCAGGAAAAAAAAAGATGTCTGCACCACATGGAAAGATGAAGCATTTTCCACATTTGTAAATGTTTATATCTATTCATCTGGAGTTAAAAGGACATCAGATGCAAGATTAAGTTCTCCTTTGGTAATAAGCAGCCAATGAAGTAAGTTTTTCATGTCATTTTTTCATTTCATTTATGTGATTGATGTGGATTGTGTTGCTAAGTGGAAAAAAGCAATATCTGTGCAAAGACTATAGTTATGCTGTTAAAGTGAATTTAACTCTGTTTAAAAGGTTTACAAAGACAATGTTTATTTATTTTATTTATGTATGTCCTTTATATTCTTTATTTTAACTTTATTTTTGTGTATTTAGTTCTCACGGCATCTTAAGTTGGAAGCAGTCAATAAATCGCCAGTCATCAGAGAATCCTTGTGCTCGTGAAATTACTGGGGGGAGCTACAGTGAGAATTCATCTGCTCTTCACGGGTAGAAGAAGGAACGTTTCCAACCAGCAGTCTACAGAGGTTCAAGTTTGTCTTCTGCTAAGAAACAAGAGGCTGCTGCAGAAATTGCTGCAACTGAAGCAACTTTAGAAATATTAAAGCAACAAGAGCATGAACTTGAAGAACTTCAAAGACTTGAGGCTGAAGATAAAAAGAGAATAGCAGAACAAGAAGCTGAAGCATTGAAGCGACAACTAGAAAGAGAAGAAGAAGCTCGGCTACGTGTTAAGATTGAAACTGAGAATGCTGCTAGATGGAAAGCATTGGAAGATAAGCGCAGAGAGCTTGAGCGCTTGGAGACTCTAAAAAGGTTAAATGCTGCAAAGGCGCGAATGCAGGTTTACGAGCAGAACGAAGACTCAAAGGAAAAAACAAGAGAACTACTTCGTGACTGCACATCTGTAAAAAAGAAGCATGTACCAAAGTTAAGCAGCTCCATGTTACAGAGTATACCACCACAGGAAAGTGTGACAAAATCGCACCAAGAAGACAGCACTGCAGACCTTGTTAGGGTGTTAGCAGAATCTATTAGTTCAAGTCGTCTTCCTATACCCAAGCCTGCAACATTCTATGGAGACCCTCTCAGATTTAGTGATTGGAAAATCTCGTTTCAAACTTTGATCGACAGAAAAAACATACCAGCGAATGAGAAGCTCTACTACTTATGCAAGTATGTGGAAGGACCAGCAAAGAAGGCCATTGCAAGTTACTTCCTGCTAGGCACAGAGTTGGCATATCATGCAGCATGGGGCATACTAGAAGAAAGGTATGGAAACCCTTTGGTCATTGCTAAAGCCTTCAGAGACAAGCTTAATTCATGGCCAAAGATTGGTTCCAAGGATTGTTCCAGTGTTGAGCTGAGAGAAACTTCCTCAGAGGCTGTGAAGCAGCTATGTCTCAGATAAAAGGTCTTGAAGTCCTTAATGATTGTAACAAGAACCAGAAAATCCTTTCCAAGCTTCCTGATTGGTTGGCCTCGATGTGGAATCGTCAGGTCATAGAAATTGAAGAAGAAACTAAGACATTTTCTACCTTCGGTCAGTTTGTAAAGTTTCTAACACGAGAAGCTAAAATTGCTTGCAACCCAGTTACATCACTTTATTCACTGAAGTCTAATGAGGTTGGAAAAGAAAAGGTATCAAGAAATCAAGACACTCTAGCAAAGGTGTTAGCAGTACAGTCCAGTGAGAAAGCAGATGCAGCTAAATGTGCCTTCTGTGAGAGAAACAGGACATGGTATTCACAAATGTCGTAAGTTTATAGAGAAGAATGTTGCAGAGCGAATCAAATTTGTTCAAATGAACAAGTTATGTTTTGGATGTTTAAAACCTGGTCATCGCTCAAAGAACTGTGAAGATAGAAGTGTATGTGACAAGTGTCAGAAGAAACACCCATCATGTCTACATGAGGATCGTACCAAAGAAGCAAAGAGGACTCTACAATTGGATCAGTCAAGGGACAAGTTGAAGGAAAGAAAACCAGAGTTGATGCGGAATAAAGAGACCACAAGTGGAGCAACATCCAACCGAGTAATACAGGATGAGAATAATACTCAAACCTCTACAATTGTACCAGTATGGGTCTCAACTATCAGTAAACCAAATCATGAAGTTCTGGTATACGCACATCTTGACACCCAGAGCAATACTACCTTCATCCTGGAAGAGATAGCTGAAGCTCTTGACACGAAGAAGGAATCTATGCAGCTGAAGCTCTCAACGATGGTATCCAAAAGTACAATTGTTCCCTGCCAGAAGGTAACTGGTTTAATGGTAAGAGGATTTTATTCAGATAAGAAAATCTCTCTGCCAGTAACCTATTAAAGAGAGTTCATCCCTGCAAACAGAACTCACATTCCTACACCCAAAGGTGCAAGAGCGTGGCCTCATCTAATGCATATAGCTGAGAAGATTGCTCCTCAACAAGTTTGTGATATTGGCCTTCTGATTGGCTACAACTGCCCTCAAGCTCTTCTTCCTAGAGAAATTGTTTCTGGTAAAGAAAATCAGCCTTTTGCTCAAAGAACGGATCTAGGCTGGAGCATTGTTGGCTGTGGAAATTCATCTGTTGACTACGGAGATGCCATTGGAGTGAGTCATCGCATCATAGTGAAACAAGTAATGCCAAGTCTGCCGTATTCTTTCAATCTCACAAGTGAAGTTCAGTACATCTGTAGAACACAGATCAAGGAAATCATCACTCCACCAAATGTCATCAAACTCTTGAGTCTGACTTCAATGAAAAGACAACAGAGGACAGTCGAATTTCCCAAGAAGACCTACGTTTTCTGTCAAAAATGGAAACGGCCATCAGACACAAAGAAGATGGTCATTATGAAATGCCTTTGCCTTTCAAAGAAGACAGACCAAACTTGACCAATAATAAGGGATGTGCTTTTCATCGTCTCTCAAATGCTTAGAAAAAAGACTTAAAAGAGATGAGAAATACTATAGCGACTATGTGGACTTTATGAATGAGACAATTACTTGAGGAGATGCTGAGAAGGTCCCAGCTGAAGAAACTGACAAGAACCCTGCTTGGTACATTCCCCATCATGGGGTTTATCATCCTCAAAAACCTGGGAAGATCCGTGTAGTCTTTGATTGCTCAGCAAAGTTCCAAGGTACATCCCTTAATGACCATTTGCTAATTGGTCCAGAGTTAACAAACACCCTTGTAGGTGTTCTCTATCGTTTTCGCAAGGGTCCGGTGGCAATCATGTGTGACAAAGAGTGCATGTTTCACCAATTCCATATGAAGGAAGAAGATCAAGACTACTTACGGTTCCTCTGGTGGGAGAAAGGAAATCTAGAATCCCAGCCACAGGTCTATAGGATGAAAGTACACCTCTTCGGTGCAGCCTCATCACCTGGGTGTGCCAACTACGGCCTCAAGCATATCGCCGCTCAAGGTCATGGTTGCTTCAGTGAAACCTCCATTCGATTCATAGAAAGGAATTTCTATGTCGATGATGGGTTAACAAGTGTCTCAACTGTAGATGAAGCTATCAAGCTGATAAAGGAAGCAAGAGAACTTTGTAGCACAGGAAAGCTTTGTTTGCATAAATTTGTATCAAACAGTCAAGAAGTGAAAGCATCGATTCCTCATGAAGAATGTGCTCAGAGTGCTGTAGATCATGACTTAGCTTTGGGTGAGCTTCACATGGAAAGAGCACTTGGTGTGAAATGGTGCATCAAATCTGACAGCTTCCAGTTCAGAGTATTCGTTAAGGAACAACCACTCACTAGAAGAGGTGTCCTGTCCACGGTGGCTTCTATATATGACCCACTTGGTATTGCAGCACCCTTCATTCTTGTTGGTAAGCAAATACTACAGCAGATGTGTCAAGATAAAGCTGGTTGGGATGAACCACTTAAAGATGAATTGCGACCAAAGTGGGAAGCATGGCTTTCAGATCTGCGACACTTGGCTGATGTGAAGATTCTGCGATGTTATCTCCCGTCGACCTTTAAGGAAGTTTAGCGTTATGAGCTTCATCATTTCTCTGACACTAGTGCATCAGGATATGGAGAATGCACATATCTCAGAGCCATTGACGCATCAGGAGATGTTCATTGTTCCTTGGTTATGGGCAAAGCCAGAGTTGCTCCTACTAAGGTTACAACCATACCAAGGCTGGAGTTATCAACGGCAGTAGTTGCTGTACAAACAAGTGACTTGCTCAGAAAAGAGCTAGAGATAGAGGACCTAGATGAGTACTTCTGGACAGACTCAAAGGTTGTCCTTGGGTACATTAATAATGATGCAAAGAGATTTCATGTCTTTGTAGCAAACCATGTTCAACGCATCAAACAAAGTACAGATGCTAAACAATGGAGATATGTGACCTCTGAAGAGAACCCTGCTGATTATGCATCCAGAGGCCTTACAGCAGAAGAGCTCATATCCTCCAACTGGTTTACAGGACCAAAGTTTCTGTGGCAGGATGAACTGCCCAGAGATGTTAAGGTGGGAGAGATCATAGACAATGACCCAGAGTTGCGAAAAGCTCAAGTTCATAAAACTCAAACGAAGGAAGAAAACTCATTGCTTGATTGACTTCACAAGTTTTCAGATTGGTCAAGAGTGGTAAAAGCCATTGCAAGACTTCAGCGACGTGCCAAGGAAGTCAAAGATCTAAGTCCAAGGGTCAATGAAGCCACTAGCATTGAAGAAAGAAAGGATGCTGAACTTACCATTATCAAAATGATCCAACAATCGGCTTTTTGTGATGAGATCCAGAGACTCCAGCAACAGAAGGAGATTGAGTCCAACAACAGCTCAAATAAACTGCATTGCCTGAATCCCTTCTTAGATGAGCATGGTATCCTCAGGGTGGGACGTCACTTAGTACATGCTGCATTACACACTCATGTGAAACATCCAGCAATTCTCCCACAACATAGTCATGTATCATTGTTACTCATCAAACATTATCATGAACAAGTATATCACCAAGGGAGAGGAATGACTATAAATGAGCTGCAATCAAATGGTTTCTGGATTTTGGGATGTAGCAAAGCAGTGTCTTCATATATCTACACATGCACTAGGTGCAGGAAACTCAGAAGATGCACGGAAGAGCAAAGGATGGCAAATCTTCCTCAGGAACGCATGGAAACAACCCCTCATTTCACATATTGTGGGATGGACTGTTTTGGTCCTTTCTACGTCAAAGAAGGAAGAAAGGAGTTGAAGCCGCATCAGCCAGTCACGTGGGTGGCATTTGGGAGAGGCAAATTCGAACAATAAGAAGCGTCTCGACATCCATTTTGGATCAATCAACTCAAAGACTTGATAGTGCCTCTCTAAGAACATTTCTCTATGAAGTCATGGCTATCGTGAATAGCAGACCTTTAACCACAGAGCACCTGAATGATCCATCTGGTCCAGAGCCACTTACACCTAACCATATCTTGACGATGAAGTCTTCAATAATTTTGCCACCACCTGTAGAGTTTGTCAAGGAAGACCTTTATCTTCGCAAGAGATGGCGTAAGGTGCAATATTTAGCAAATGTGTTCTGGTCACAATGGAGAAAAGAATATCTTCTAAACCTGCAACACAGGCAGAAATGGCACAAACGTTGTAGAAATGCAAAGGTCAATGACATTGTCATTCTGAAAGATGACACTGCTCCACGCAGTCAATGGAAGTTAGCAAAGGTAACGGAAGTACACAGTGGTAAGGATGGCTGTGTGAGAACAGTGAAGTTATTGATCAGTGATTCGACTCTGGATAAAAAGTGCAAACGTGTTACTAAACCAACTTACCTCGAAAGGCCCATCCAGGAAGTAGTTACCCTGATTGAAGCAGATTGAGAGCTTACCTTGTGTCTACCATTCCTTGGGTTAGTTCATAATAATTTGATAGTTATGTTACTGAGTTAAAAAAAAAAAAAAAAAAAAAAAAAAATCACTAGAAAGTGCTTTGGTGGGAGTGTAACTGACAGAGAAGTCAGTTTATATTTCATGCTCATTTAATTATTTTTTTAAATGTTTGTTAAAGATCTTTTAATTTGAAACTACTTGGTAAAGAGCGGTTTTAAGGGAGACTTTTATTATGAAAGCACAGAGTGAATCAGGAAAAAAAAGATGTCTGCACCGCATGGAAAGATGAAGCGTTTTCCACATTTGTAAATGTTTATATCCATCATACTATATAAGAAATAAATGCCTGATGTATCAAATATGATACTCAACTAAAAACAAATATGTTGTACACATCATACTTTTTTTCAACATTAAACTGTTTTCTGACTTATTATGTCAGGCTTTACAGGGTTAAAGGTGCCATCGAATTGAAAATTTAATTTACCTCGGCATAGTTGAATAACAAGAGTTCAGTACATGGAAATTACATACAGTGAGTCTCAAACTCCATTGTTTCCTCCTCCTTATATATATCTCAAGACCTACGGAAAACAGACGAATCTCAATATAACACCGACTGTTACATAAGCCGTTAGCCACGGAGCACTATCAAACTCATTCAGAATCAAATGTAAACATCCAAATAAATACCATACTTACGCGATTAGACATGCTGCATGACGAACACTTTGTAAAGATCCATTTTGAGGGTTATATTAGCTGTGTGAACGTTTATGCAGTGATAGAGTCAAGAGCTCGGGAGGGGGCGGAGAGCGCGCGATTTAAAGGGGCCGCAGCATGAATCGGCGCATTTCTAATTATGCCTCAAAATAGGCAGTTAAAAAAATTAATTAAAAAACATCTATGGGGTATTTTGAGCTGCAACTTCACAGACACATTCAGGGGACACCTTAGACTTATATTACATCTTATAAAAAAAACGTTTGATGGCACCTTTAAAACTAGTATATAGTAGAACCAAGGTTTCAAAGCAAAACTACTGAGACCAGTATGATTTTATAAGACTCTCACCTATCCTGAAATCTGAGGTGATCTTGGACATTTCCTTCATCAAACTAGTCCCTAGATTCTTGACATTCTCCAAGTCATCCTTCATGGAGTAGGACAGGTCCATCAGGTAGTACAGGTCTATGGGATAGTCTTCAGCCCTCTTGAACTTTAGCTTGATATTTTGAGGTTCCCCTACAGAAATAATTCATTCACACAAACACACACACACACACACACACACACACACACACACACACACACACACAAAAAAAAAAAACTGTGTTAGTATTCCCACAATTACTTGAGCAGATCAATAAAAACCAATGATTTTAAGTTTGCAGGCACCAGATCTAAGGTTGAGGCTGAGTTTCTGAGGCTGGATCTGTGTTATGTCCTCGGGTCGAAGTTTATCTGCGCCTTTCTTGCGGTTGGTCACTGGTTTGTTCTTGAGGGTCCTTTGGCTCCCGTGAGGGTTTTCGATCTTGGTTGCCGAACAGCCTCTTTTCTTGAGTGACTCGAGCTCATCGCAGCGCGCTGATGTCGGTTCTCCCTGTTTTAGAAAATCCTGTTGGGGAGAAAATATTAAGGCTGTTGCTGTTGTTTGTGATTGTGTTGTGTGAATTTAGCTTGTCAGATTATTTAAATTTGCTCAAAAGTATGGGGTCTGTAAGATTATTTAAATGTTTTTGAAAGAAGTCTATTCTGCTCACCAAAGCTGCATTTATTTGATCAAAAATACAGTAAAAACAGTGAAATATTGTTACAGTTTAAAATAACTGTTTTCTATGAGAATACACAGTAAAATGTAATTTATTACTGTGATCAAAGCTGAATTTTCAGCATAATTTCTCCAGGCTTCAGTGTCACATGATCCTTCAGAAATCATTCTAATATGCTGATATTTGCTGCTCAAGAAACATTTCTGATTATTATCAATGTTGAAAATAGTTGTGCTGCTTCACATTTTTGTGGAAACTGTCATTCATTTTATTTTTTAGGATTCATTAATGAAAATGAAGTTCAAAAGAACAGCAGAAGAACATTTCAAAAGAACATTTATTTAAAACATTTGAAAATGTAAATGTCTTTACTGCCATTGTTGATTAATTGAATGCATCCTTGCTGAATAAAAGTATTAATTTCTTAAAAAAGCAAAAACATTTTAATGGTAGTGTACATTTCTCATACAAAACATGAAATTAAGCATACAGTACTAAAAATAATAATAAAAAGAACATTTTAGAAAAGAAAATCCTCTTATAAGACTCCTTATAAGCACAAACTCAAGCATCACCACAATGTTTCCATGTGGAATGAGATTTCCTAGCATGAATGGAATGACAACACTTATCCGCCATTACTGTTCCTGGCAAATCTGCCATAGCTATTAATATCAAATGGCTTAGTTTGAGTCATTTTGTTTGCCATTATGTCTGTTTGGTCCAGCAGCACTGGCAAGTTTCTCAATATTAACCTCTCATTTATTGAACTGTTGTATAAAAGCAATGTCATAATCATGCTGGTCTGAATATCAGGCTGTGATTATAAGTGTAATGAATGTGTTTATTTCAACAATGGAGAGTTAAAGAAAAGAACGAGCATGGCATTTGAACGCTACTCACGGTATCAGTGCACCATCCACATTTAGCCCCCACTTGTATGCACTCGCCACAGGATAAAGCATTGGCTTTGATGCACTCGTTGCCCTCTGCAGAACACAAGAGACAGAGAGCGTTTCAAATCTGTCCAAAGAGTCGATTCATTTACATCGCTCTGGCTTACTGTAATTGGAGCCAGAGATGACTACTCTATGTTTTCCATTATGGATAATGCTCCGACCGTGCTGGGTGGAGCGACCTCTGAGTAATGACAGCAGTATTTAACTGCTGAACGAGAACCCCAGTTAGTTATCCTCAATAGAAACGCAGCAGTTATTAATTCTTATGGAGTCGGACAGAGTTACAGTACACTGGACAGAATGAGCAAAGTTCACATTACCTTGCTGTGCACGGCTGCAACAAATGATCCCTAATAATGTTGATATGAAAAGTAGCTTCAGGTCCATCTACAACAAAAAGACAAAAACCATAAGCAGTGGATTCACTTTCAAAACAAGCACCAGTGGGAAAACAATGAATGTGGTAACATCCAAGCTATTTATTTCAATATATTATATCAATTATAATATATACATATCTGGTTATAAAAATATTATTTAATATGACTGAATGAAACTGTCATCATTGGGCTATGACAATAAAACTCATATTTTAAGGGTTAAAATAGAAAAAAAGGTATAAATGACAGTTTCACTTTTTACAGTGACCATGGTCTTTGAAATAACTTTGACTACCATATTAATAGCATATATCAATCAATGCCATGTTATATATAAGGGACACTGGAAAGAGTAAAAATGTGCAATTTTAAAAGTGATAGTTCACTCAAAAATGAAAATTATCCCATGATTTACTCACCCTTTAATCCATCCTACATGGGTCTATGACTATCTTCTTTCAGACTAACACAATCAGAGATATATTTAAAAATATCCTGGCTCTACCAAGCTTTATAATAATAGTGAACAGGGGGGCTGTTTTGAAGCCCCCCAAAAATGCATCCACCAACATTTCTCTTTAAAATTTCTCATTTAGACGTATAATTCATGACCGGTGTTTTGTTTTGCTCTATCCTCTAAGCTTCCGGTTTGTCATTACAAACTGGCTTCAAAACTGGCCACCCATTCACTCCCATTAAAACTTGGGAGAGCCAGGATTTTTTTAAATATATCTCAGATTGTATTAGTCTATAAGAAGATAGACATAAACACCTAGGATGGCTTGAAGGTGAGTAAATAAAGAGACAATTTTCATTTTTGGGTGAACTATCCCTTTAAATAAAAAAAAAAAAAAGGTTTCAAAGGGGGGGTTTCACAGCATACCATAGAAGAACCATTTTTGGATTCCCAAATGAACTTTTCAGTGACCAGTTTTTAAAAAGAACCATTTAATCAAAAATTATACAGTGTAAAGGTTATTTAAGAACATACAAGAAATGCAAAGAGTGCTACTGGGGTAAAAATCCAAAGGTTCTTTATTGGCATCTATGGTTCCATGAAGAACATACATCACTCTTAAAAATAAAGATTTCAAATTCTTTATAGTGGAAAAGGTTCTTTAGATTTTGAAATGAAGAATTCTTCAAACTAAGAAGAAAAAAAAGGTTCTTTCAAGAACTGTTCACTGAAAGTTTATTTGGGGAACCAAAAATGGTTCTTCTATGGCATCGCAGCAAAAAAAAACAAAAAAAAAACTTTAAACTTTTAAGAGTTTAAAGAACCTTGTGTCCAATTGAAAGGATGTTAAAGGTTTTTCATGGAATGGTAAATGTCAATAAAGAACCTATTTTTAAGAGTGCATCTCTACTTGATCTGACCTTGAAATGTTGAAAAAGATGTTTTATTGCTCATATTTTCAGAGTGATGACCTTGAGTTCACTGGAGGTCATAAACCTTCATTACCCAACAGAGCTCATCTATTCTCAGCTCCTGAAAGAGGAACCACTGGGCTAATATAAATACCACCTCTCAGATGCCATTCTCGGGTAGAAGTAACCATAATTCACCGGTCGAACCCTTTCCTAGTGGCTCCTTCGCCTGCCAGAAATAGTGCCGACTTCTTTTGGCAAAGGGTGTTTCTCGAGTGGACAAACAATATCCTCAACAGTATACTAGAGGAGTGCACTATAAAAAAATATTAGGAAAAATCCAACATAATGTGTAATAGCTGTAGAAAAACACACACACACACAAAATAACTTTGTTTTGTTTTAATATTTGTTCATTCTGATTTATGCATTTTAACCATATAGGCCTATCTTTTTATTCAAAGTTCATGGTGCAACACTATATGTTGATCACAAAATGACTCGTTATGGGATTGTATCAGGCATAACATTATGACCACCTTTCTAATATTGTGTTGGTCCCCCTTTAGCTGCCAAAACAGCCCTGAGCCGGAGGCATGGACTCCACTAGACCCCTGAAGGTGTGCTGTGGTATCTGGCACCAAGATGTTAGCAGCAGATCCTTTAAATAATGTAAGTTGTGAGGTGGAGCCTCCATGGATCGGACATGTTTGTTCAGCACATCCCACAGATGCTCGATTGGATTGAGATCTGGGGAATTTGGAGGCCAAGTCAACACCTCAAACCCGTTGTTGTGCTCCTCAAACCATTCCTGAACCATTTTTGCTTTGTGGCAGGAGCATTATCCTGCTGAAAGAGGCCACAGCCACCAGGGAATACCGTTTCCATGAAAGGGTGTACATGGTCTGCAACAATGCTTAGGTATGTGGGACATATCAAAGTAACATCCACATGGACGGCAGGACCCTAGGTTTCCCAGCAGAACATTGCCCAAAACATCACACTGTCTCCCCCAGATTGCCTTCTTCCCATAGTGCATCCTGGTGCCATGTGTTCCCCAGGTAAGTGGCACACACGCACCCGGCCATCCATGTGATGTAAAAGAAAACATGATTCATTAGACCAGGCCACCTTTTTCCATTGCTCCGTGGTCCAGCTCTGATGCTCACGTGTCCACTGTTGGTTCTTTCAGCGGTGGACAGGGGTCAGCATGGGCACCCTGACTGGTCTGCAGCTATGCAGCCCCATACGCAACAAACTGAGATGCACTGTGTATTCTGACACCTTTCTATCAGAACAAGCATTAACTTCTTGTGCAATTTGAGCTACAGTAGCTTGCCTGTTGGATCGGACCATACGCGCCAGCCTTTGCTCCCCACGTTAATCAGTGAGCTTTGGCCGCCCATGACCCTGTCGCCAGTTCACCACTGGTTCTTCCTTGGAGCACTTTTAATAGATACTGACCACTGCAGACCAGGAACACCCCACAAGAGTTTTGGAGATGCTCTGACGTAATCGTCTAACCATCACAATTCGGCCCTTGTCAAACTCGCTCAAATTCTTACACTCGCCCATTTTTCCTGCTTCTAACACATCAACTTTGAGGACAAAATGTTCGCTTGCTGCTTAATATATCCCACCCGCTAGTGTTATTCACTTCACCTGTCAGTGCTCATAATGTTTGGCCTGATCAGTGTATATATTATGATTATAAAAATTCAGGTGCATGTGTACCCTAGTCATCTGTTCAATAGTCTCTTTATTTCCTGTAACACTGGCTCACATTGATCTCTCATTAGATTCAGAGCACTTCTGCCTGCTGAAAGCATAAATGGCTGTTGTCTGCAGGTAAAGCATTATTGATTAGTGTGTCCCATGAGACTTTGTGTTGAGTCTGGTTAATAAATGATTCTCTGTTTGGCTCCACGTCGGTGAAGGGCTCAAAAGCGCATTGCATGTCTTCAGTAGAGTGAAATCTATTAAAAAGTATGAGTGGTTAACTATATTGTGTGATAAAAGAATTTTCCTTAATTTGAAGTCAAAGGTTTGACAAATGCTGTTTTCTTTCCTGCTCTGACATATCTCTTAACAAAACAGGATATTAAATTATTAAATAAAAACTTCCTGCAGCGGGACGTACCAACCTTGTGAAAAAACAAGCACACTTTAGCATACTTTTATTACAGAAATAATATACTTTAAAAGAATATACTGAATGCAAAATTGTCAGACACATTAACTGCAATGAAAAGAAAATGTTTTATAGTTTAAATTTATATTAAATGCAATAAGTTGAACTTTAGAGTGTTTTTGACCATGCACGTGAGTAGAACGTAAGCACATCTTTATATGTCATTTCATAATTACTTCTACATCATTTAAATATGGTACTGCCGAATGTACTCACAAGCATTTATGGTAAACTAAAATATACTTTAATGTCATTTCTACTGAAACTTGTATGTCATGTATTTAAATCCATTTGAAATTACACAATTGTAATGATGAAGCTGCAATTTACATATTTACAATATATGAACTTTAAATGTAATATCGTATTTAACACACTACAGTTAAAATTAAGTTAGTCAACACATCAAAATAAGCATACTTATTTAAAACATGACAAAATACTAAAATGTAATGATATAATGAATATAATGTAATAAAAAGATAAAATATAATCATTTAAAATGTACTTTGAAGTAAAAATTTTACTATGACTTTTACAAAGTGCATTTTTTTTAAAGTATACTTAACACAATTAAGAAACAGTCATGAAAGTGTACTCGTTTTAAGTGCACTTGTGTGCTAAGAAACATTCATGAGTGTACTCGCTTTAAGTGCACTTAAGTGTTTTAAGAAACAGTCATGAAAGTGTACTAGCTTTATGTGCACTTATGGGTGCTAAGAAACATTTGCTTTAAGTGCACTTAAGTGTGCTAAGAAACAGTCGCTTAAAGTGCACTTAAGTGTGCTAAGAAACAGTTGCTTTAAGTGCACTTAAGTGTGCTAAGAAACAGTTGCTTTAAGTGCACTTAAGTGTGCTAAGAAACAATCATGAAAGTGTACTTGCTTTAAGTGCACTTAAGTGTGCTAAGAAGCAGTTGCTTTAAGTGCACTTAAGTGTGCTAAGAAGCAGTCGCTTTAAGTGCACTTAAGTGTGCTAAGAAACAGTCAAGAAAGTGTACTTGCTTTAAGTACACTTAAGTGTGCTAAGAAACAGTTGCTTTAAGTGCACTTGAATGTGCTAAGAAACAGTCATGAAAGTGTACTTGCTTTAAGTGCACTTAAGTGTGCTAAGAAGCAGTTGCTTTAAGTGCACTTAAGTGTGCTAAGAAGCAGTCGCTTTAAGTGCACTTAAGTGTGCTAAGAAACAGTTGCTTTAAGTGCACTTAAATGTGCTAAGAAACAGTCATGAAAGTGTACTCGCTTTAAGTGCACTTCAGTGTGCTAAGAAACAGTCTCTTTAAGTGCACTTAAGTGTGCTAAGATACAATCACTTTAGGTTCACTTAAGTGTGCAAAGAAACAGTAATGAAAGTGTCCTCGCTTTAAGTGCACTTCATTGAGCTAAGAAACAGTCGCTTTAAGTGCACTTAAATGTGCTAACAGTCATGAAAGTGTACTCACTTTAAGTGCACTTAAGTGTGCTAAGAAACAGTTTTTTTTTTAAAATACATATAACAATACAATACATTTAAGATTTGAAGTACACAACAAGTGCACATTGAAAACAATAGAGCACACTTCTTTTTCACAAGGGAAAGGGATCATCTCTTTTTATTAAGCTAGCCAGTAGTATCTAGTTTACGCCACAGTCGCCAACCTTCTTTGACAGCTTATATCATAGATAATAACAATTAAAACACTTTGTCCTCCAGTTCAAACATTTGGTCAGGTTTTAGATGTATCCTAGCATAACTTCCTTAAAGGGATAGTTCACCCAAAAATGAAAATTTGATGTTTATCTGCTTACCCCCAAAGCATCCGAGATGTAGGTGTCTTTGTTTCTTCAGTAGAACACAAATGATGATTTTTAACTGCAACCGCTGCCGTCTGTCAGTGGTATAATGCAAGTCAGCGGGAACTTGGACTATAAGAGTAAATAAAACATTTTTTAAAAAATCATTTTTTTACCTCTAATACACCACTATGTCCAACTGCATTCATCACTCGATTCGTTTGGTCTGATCATGCTCTGACAATGGCAGTGATGTCTTGCGCTCATTGAAGTATATATGCGAGACATCACTGTCGTTGTCAGAGCGCGATCAGACCTCACGAATCGAGTGATGAATGCAGTTGGACATAGTGGTGTATTAGAGGTAAAAAAAATATAACTACTGTTCAGTTTCTCGCACAAACCGATCGTTTCATGTCTAAGGACATCTATGTGTCGTCACGAGCCGCAGGGTTTAATTTGGATTTGTCTGTCGTGTTTTATTTACTCTTATAGTCCAAGTTCCCGCTGACTTGCATTATACCACTGACAGACAGCAGCGGTTGCAGTTAAAAATCATCATTTGTGTTCTACTGAAGAAACAAAGTCACCTACATCTTGGATGCGCTGGGGGTAAGCAGATAAACATCAAATTTTCATTTTTGGGTGAACTATCCCTTTAATATCCTCATAATCATTAGCTTTAGCATTACAAAATTCCCCCACAAAAAGCTTCATGAGTTCATTAATATATGGCCAAATGAGTGACTTATGCAAGAGTTTAACATACACAACCAATGATTTTGAAATGATTTGAAAGACGTTCTGGCTGCCACCATAATCTACAAATAGTATATCATTATCCAAAAGTGTTGACAGATACACTTAACGTGATACTGGCTTGATGTAAGAAATGTCTGATGCAAGTACGCTGCCTCTAAATTACATAGGACGTCAATGATAGTTCCAAAGAAATCTCAAAATATAACCAGTGCTGTTACGACATGACTGGAAACAAAAACAGCCTCAGCCCATGTGGGGCGTCCAGGGTGAAGCTGAAAATGCCTTTTACTTCCCTGCTGAATGTAATGCATGTGGTTTCCATTAAACTCAATGGGCAGCGATGAGGTGGCTTAGAAGAATTCCACCCTTTAAACGCTCAAGCGAGCCACTGTGGGACCTGCGGTGGCCGAGATTAAATCATAAGTAACTTGGTAACACCTCTGAAAGTTGTTATGCTGTGAGTCTTTTCTATAGTAAAGTAAACTAAGTACTGGGTAATTCAGTCAGTGTGAGTAAGCGTGTGTGTGTGTGCTAAAAACTGTTCCTCTCAGTGTGCCTTTTATACACACAGTGTGCAGACAGCATGTCGGGCAGAGCGACCAGATTAGACTGTGTGTCACTTTGAGTTTAACGCTGTGAAGTCACACCAAAGCTTCTCATTACAATGACTGAAAAAATGCTTTAAAAGGTATTTCATACCTCAAAAAAAAACCAACAACAACAAAACATTATTCTCAAATCAGCTTCAATAAACAGCAGATTCCAATTGTGACAACATTGAAAAAAATTATACTTTGGAACTTTTTTTTTTTTACAGCCAAATGTATTAGTTTTTCTCAAATTATATTTATTGATTAAATTTCATTTTATTGAAGGGTTACATCTTAAATTTTTATATTAATCAAACTGCTACAGTCACGTGATTTCAGTAAACAAGGCTTTGTTCCATCATAAGTGTTTCGAAATTTCAATGGTTCACCACTGGGGGGCGTGACTTTGGCAGTTTGATACATGAACCACTGATTCGAAACAAATGATTTATAAAGCTTCGAAGCTTCATGAAGCATAGATATTGTTGAATAAAGCCTTTATTTAGATTTTTTTGGCGCACAAAAGTATTCTCGTTGCTTCATAACATTAAGGTTGAACCACTGTAGTCACATGAACTGTTCTGGCCCTCGAAAAATTTAATATTTTTAAATGTTAAAAATCATAATTCATTGGAATGAGATGACACTTGGTGACTTTTGTCGCATTAGCAATATGAACACAAAAAAATCAAGGATATGATTCGGACATGTTAAAGGGTCAAAAAAAAAAAAAAAAAGAAAAAAAAAAAAGTCGCACTTACCTTCTTTGTGGTCAAAAATGACTGACATAGGAAATGAATGGGAAATACGAAAAAAAAAAATTGAAAATTTAGAGAATCTTTTGTTGGTACAAACTACAAATCAGCCACTGTGCAGAAAAAAAGTGCACAGCAATGAAGGGGTGACACACTCGTAAATGCCAAGAGTGAAAAACAGACACAACCAACCCCCCTCCCCCCTCCCCACACACACATATATATGAACTAGCACGACTATAACACAGAGCAAGTTTATACAAATATGTGAAATAAAATCCATAATTCAGCCATAAAGCAGTAAAAGAATGAGCAGTAAAAAAGACATTACATTAAAAAACATCAAAAGTACAAAACAAAAACACCCACTCAAACACACACTCACTTACACACATTCACAGACACACACACACAACACACCATTATACACACACAAATGAACCGGTGTGGCTGTAACAATATGGTAAAATTGTTATATTTTTTTATTTTTGTTATATTTTTTTATTGAATTTTACTAAATGTCCTCCTCTGTGTTCAGGTTTGACTGTAGTAAAATTAATGCAAAAACCGACACTTCAAATCAACATTTCAAACCAAAAAAATCTAAACCTTGACAAATAGTCTTTGAGAATGTCTAAATATAAATCTTAATAAAAAAGTACTTGTGTCTAAAAACCAATAGAGAATTTATAAGCCACTTTATATAGAACTATATAGTAATCTAGTGGTTGCATAATGGCATTACATAAGTTTCTTTTTTTACTCCCACCAGATGGCACTACTCTACCTTCAAAAAAAAAAAAAAAAAAAAAAAAAATTTTTTAAATGCCTTGTCTCTATTTTAACATAGAATACTGCTTTAATTGAAAAATATTTTTAAAAAATATTAGAAAAAAAGTTTATTTTTTCAATGGGAAAAAATAGCTAATAAAAATTGCATAAATATTGCATAGTATCATAATATACCCTCAAAATTTTACATAATAATCAAATAATATTTTAGAACAAAAATATATTACTTTGGTTTTCCTGAAAAGCAAAAAAGTTAAATTTCAAGGCTTTGGTCACTTTTGACCGTAAAGAAAGCAAGTGTGATTCCTTAAAGAAGAGAACCACTGGTTCTGAACCAGAGGGTTAAAATATGTCTTTAGTACCTTTCTGGGCATCTGAAAGTGTTAATTATCTTGCTAGCAATGGAGGCCTCACTGAGCCATCGGATTTTATCAAAAATATCTTAATTTGTGTTTCGAAGATGAACGAAGGTCTTATAGGTTTGGAACGACATGATGATTAATTAATTAATGACAGAATTTTCATTTTTGGGTGAACTAACACTTGAAAGCCAGCCAGTAATGTGTTCTGCACATCAAGCGAAAATACTATTTATAAAAAAAAAAAAAAATCAAAAAAAAAAAAATCTTTTAATTAGTTTTCTATGGGGAGTTAAGACAAACTCGTCAAAAAAGGTTTAAACCGAAAACCATGATTATGATTATTGATTAAACCAATATAAAAATGACTTTTTCAGTGTAGCCCCATTGTCCTTTAATACAAAAATAATGTGCACATAAGCATTATTCTGTACTTTTTTGACTTGTTAAATTCAATGGAAACAAATGCATTCACTCATTTTTTAATTAATCTAGCCAAGAAAAACATATTTTTAGGCCCTAATTAAGAGTGTGAATGTAAACCATCTTGATAAACACCATTAAGGTGTCAAACCCTAAAAAAACAACAAAAACAAACAACCAACATGGCTGTTGCTGTGTTTCTGTTCAGTGAGGTTTCACAGCTGGACTCAGGAACGCTGGGGAGAGGCTGAACAGAAAACATCATCGGAATGATATCTCTATCTATACAATGCTGTGGTAAAAAGCCTGGTACAACTCTGAGACCGATAGTTTCACAACAAAACTCAGCAGTTGGTGAAAGTTTGTTCTTTTTCATAATTTACTTTCTTCTGATCCCAGTGTAATTTTCTTCAGCACATTAAGATAACACAAAGATAAATGCAAATGCAAATACAAATGCAAAAGAAATGAAGGGAAAAAAAAAAAAAAGGGAGCAAAGAGAAAAACAGGGAAGGACAACCCTTCTCTCCAGGACACTGAAATCCAGACAGAAACTTCAAACCCTTCGACTGCTGCATGGAAAGACCACCTCTCTCTTCTCTGGTCTCTCTTTTCCATTCTGGACTGGGAAAGAGGGATCAGAATAAATGCCCACAAATGCCTCGTCCTGAAATGAAGGCCAAACACAACCATGACATAATATCCCTTTAAATGGGGGAGCGTGTAATGAGGTCCAGCTTTAACAATCCGCCAGAAGAAAGTCTCTCTTGACTCCTTCTGTTGCTCATTTAAAGACATATATATTTTTTTGGTTTTCTCAAGCACTCAACAACCTCAAAATGCTTTTTCCATCAGAAGGTTTCGTTTGTGTTCTTTACTGTTTTAGTCTGTATGTCCACAGGGAATAAAACTCATAATCGCTGGTTCTGAAAATCAACAGATTAGTATTTTTCCCTGAAAGAAGTAGCTTGATTAAAAAGAGCACTTATTACACAAATTATATACTTTAAAAGAATGCTTAAGTGCAAACTGAATGTAATGTTTTCAGACACTTAATTGCATGTTATCTTAAATGTATTATGAATTAACTTTTAAGTGCTTTTTTTATCCACTTAAGTGCATCTTTATATGCATCTTAAGTGCATCTTTATTACTTCTACCCCCAGTTTAACAGACAAGGCTTAGACTAAAATGCATGTTTGAGCTGTTTTAACTGAAAGTAACATATCTTAAAATATGCCATTGTTTTGTGTGAAGATGCACATCAGTAATGTGTTTTTACTTAAATGCCCTAATTGAACTAAGGCATAATCCTGGCTTAGTCTAAGCCCTGTCTGTGAAACCGGGCCCTACTGTCTTTAAAATCTGGTTAAAGTGCCAAATGTACTTTATTGGTAAACTAATTTCTGTTGAAACTTGAGTTACATGCCATTTTAAGATGTTATTGATACAGTGTAATTATACAATTAAGAACTGATTAATAAGTAAGGGATAACGTACATCCAACCGGTTGTTATCTCAGAATAAACCCAGACAAGGTAATCAGGCTGAAGGGGTTTATTCTGAGATAACAACCGGCTGGATGTACATTATCCCACTTATTACACATCTACTTGCCACATAAGTAAATAATTAGATGTGAAATATTGATCTAAGTCAAAATATTTTATTAGCTCTTTAAATGCAAAGCTTCCGTGGAGAGCGCAGTTGCTAATGCGGCAAGTTCAAACTAGATGGACATTTAAGGGATATGGTACAGTCACACCACTTATTAAACGGCATTTAGCCACTTAAATAATTATGGGGATAAGAGATACTGATCTGAGATGAAACTGTTTGAAAATCGTACCTGTTTGTTATCTTATAATTCAACAGTGTACAAAAAAAAGTCACAAAATGGCAGCAGACCTTTGTCAAATGGTGCTATAGAACGCATAAGAGGTGCCATATCGCATTTTATTTCTTCAACAAAAATGGTGCTAAACAGCACCAACAGTGGTTCTTTGGCTCTTAAAGAACCTTTAAAGGGGCTTAACAGGTTCTTTGTATGGCAGTGGTGCTATATAGCACCTTAACCACCCCAAAGAACCACTGAAGAACCATACAGGGGCTTAACAGATTCTGTATATGGAAGCGGTGCTATATAGCACCTCAGTCATCTCAAAGAACCAGTGAAGAGCACTGAAGCACCAAGATTTGGTGCTATAGAGCACTTAAAGGGGTTCCCCTATGATTATGAGCCAAAGAACTACTTTTAGTATTATATAGCACCATTTCTTTTTCTTTTAGGTCAAAGAAGTTCGTCTGACAAAAACTTTTCTGTAAACAATGCATTTGCAAAAAAAATATATATATTTTTTTCTTGACTTTCAAACTACAAAATCAAATTGTGAATATGGCTAAATATCAAAGAGTAATGCTCTTTCTATGAAATGGACCTTTAGGGAAATATTGACCATGCTAATGCTTGAGTTCAACCCCATCCTTCACAGTCATACTGGATCAATACCACTTTCTGCTGTACTGGACATTACTTAGCCAACCACAATTCAACAACGACACAAATAGAACAAGATGCATGTAATCACCAAGCAGCAGAGAAAAAGTCAATGCCATGACACTATAGGGAGATTTGGGCGTTGCTAAAAGTGTTCTGAGTTATTTAGTATGTTGCTATATGGTTACTAGGGTGTTTTGAGTGCTACTGGCACAAGTCTGTTAAGTCTTTAGAAAAGGCTTGGGTTCCTCCCTCAATGCAAGACTTTTCGGTCCTACTTTATATTACACTGTTGACCCAACCCTTACACCCACCTTTAAACCTAAGTGGCCTTAACTACTGTGTACTTACATCAAAAATATGTACAACATACTTATTTTGTTCATATTGTATTGCAAAACACTTTTGCTGCTATTGAGGTGGTATACGGGTAAGGTTAGGGACCTGGAAACTGAACTATATACATTTTTGAAGTTTTGCAAAAATGTAGGTAGAAGCACATTTTCCAGTGAGCCTGTGTTGAATATATGGCTAAACTCATCTATCTTGGTTCCACCCTAAGGCCAACCCCTTCATTTCATCTTCTCCACCCTCTGTAGTCAACCACAAACTCTACCATCCTCTTTAAAAGCATCCCAGGAATCCCTGAGATGTGTTTTCCCTATGGCCAGAACAAAGGCTTTTATACCCTATTCCCAGCATCTCCTCTAGTATCAGTCAAATGCAACCCAAATGAATCAAACTGAAGGCTGGGTGAGAGTTCAATAAAAGCTAGCACACATATAATGCATAGACTACACTGAGCAAGATATATTACGCCTCTGAGACCCGTAGCTGACATTACAGGGTTCAGGACGTCATAATGTTACTGCTTCTGCCTGACTAGTCCTTTTTAACCGTTGAGTTGGCTTTCTCTCCCTCGCTTTACAGGAATCTCCCCCTATCACACAGGAAACCTGCAGGCAGTCTGGCCAACAGCCAGAAACCCCTCGCTGTGAACCTCTGGCCATAAAAACGAGAACCCAACAGTTTGTTCAAGACCTTTCATCCAATGTAAGGCCTATATGTTTGTGATACCTAACATTTAGATGACGAGATGGTGGTTTGTATTGAACATATATGAGCCTGTTAATGGGACTATTAAGAAATGTACAATAAAATAATAAATGTCCAATAATTCTAGATCTGCTGTTTAAAGTCACCATGAAATCAAAATAGACAATTCTTATTTTTTTTTATTATAAATGATTTATGGGTGCACATCATATTTTTGTAAATTCATGTGCCTTGTAATCTTGAATCAAAATAACTCCCCCTCCCTCTTGCAGCGACTTCTCTTCTCTTTTCTGATGACGAGGGCGGGGCAACCTGTCACTCGCTTGAGATCCACCAATAGCAAACCACAACCATCCAATCAATTCCCCACGTGCAAAATCAAGCCCCACCCAATATTTGCTCCACTTGTATCTTTTTATGATCTGATTCATATTCTTCCTGGTGTAACTGTGGCTGATGCATCACTGAAGTCTTCTGTATGATTTAAGATAGAAAAATGACACAGTCACATGCTCATCTATCACTTTTATTATTGGACCTAACTGATTCATTCACTGTAATGGAGGGGCTGACTCAGAGGACAATAACACTGTTGAACAAGACTCCTCAGTCTCGCAAGGGTAAACCAGCTCAACAGCAGGCCGATATGTTACAGCGCTAATGTAACTCGGGTTGATTCAGAGAACACATAGAATAGGATCCAAATGTAGCATTAAAGGTGCCGTAGAACGCGTTTTCCAAAGATGTAATATAAGTCTAAGGTGTCCCCTGAATGTGTCTGTGAAGTTTCAGCTCATAATACTCCATAGGTTTTTTTTTAATTAATTTTTTTTTGGGGCATCATTAAATATGCGCCGATTCAAGCTGCGGCCCCTTTAAATTCTCGTGCTCCCCGCCCCCGAGCTTGCGACTGCCTTAAACAGCATAAACAAAGTTCACACAGCTAATATAACCCTCAAAATGGATCTTTACAAAGTGTTCGTCATGCAGCATGTCTAATCGTGTAAGTACAGTATTTATTTGGATGTTTACATTTGATTCTGAATGAGTTTGATAGTGCTCCGTGGCTAAAGCTAACATTACACACTGTTGGAGAGATTTATGAAGAATGAAGTTGCATTTATGAATTATACAGACTGCAAGTGTTTAATAATGAAAATAATGACGGCTCTTGTCTCCGTGAATACAGTAAGAAACTATGGTAACTTTAACCACATTTAACAGTACATTAGCAACATGCTAACGAAACATTTAGAAAGACAATTTACAAATATCACTAAAAATATCATGATATCATGGATCATGTCAGTTATTTTTGCTCCATCTGCCATTTTTCGCTATTGTTCTTGCTTGCTTACCTAGTCTGATGATTCAGCTGTGCACAGATCCAGACGTTAATACTGGCTGCCCTTGTGTAATGCCTTGAACATGCGCTGGCATATGCAAATATTGGGGGCATACATATTAATGATCCCGACTGTTACGTAACAGTCAGTGTTATGTTGAGATTTGCCTGTTCTTCTGAGGTCTTTTAAACAAATGAGATTTATATAAGAAGGAGGAAACAATGGTGTTTGAGACTCACTGTATGTAATTTCCATGTACTGAACTCTTGTTATTCAACTATGCCAAGAAAAATCAATTTTCCATTCTACGGCACCTTTAAACTTTTAATAAATAACAAAAGTAAATCCATACACAGAGAAACAGAGACAAAAAATAGGTTAAATCCAGGCAAAAACCAAACTGAAAACAACAACACACATGATACATCCACAAAGCACCACACCAAACGGAACAGAAACCAAGGAGTAAATACTACAAACTGACTACAAACAGAAACAGGGAACTATGGTATCAAGAAAACAAGCTTACTATCTGGCCTCCATTACACTCACCCCCCATACCTCACTCCCACCTGGGTCACGGCACCAATGTAGCTCCTCCAGTTCTCCTTGCACTGCTCTGAGTGGGACTCGAACCAGCGTTAATGGCATGAGAGGCAGGAGCACTAACAAGGACGCTAAAGACCACAGCCAACAGCATCAGTCACTAGTGTGCCTCTTGAGGCCAGTGGAGTGAGGTTTACACATATAGCTCTTACTAGCTGGCAACCGTTACATGAGTGTAACAGCTAATTTAAGGTTCAGTTTGTTAACATTCATTTAAGAAATTAAGTATCAGAATTTATTAATGGAGGTTAATGTTTATTTCTAAATATACTACTGTTCATTGTACATTTATGTTGGTACACAAATTTACTGTTAATTTATACAACTTGAAATGTTAATGTATACATTAGGCAAAAGGTCAATAAATGGTGTAAAAGTGTTGTTGAGGTTAGTTCTTTTTATCTGAGCAATAATTAATGTTAGCGCAATGTTGAAGTCTTTGTAGATAAGGAGGGCTGTAACAGTTTTGAGGAAATGAAAGATTTTATCTGAGATTTGTGTTGGTCTCTTGGTTGGACCTATTTTTGGCAGAGAACCAAAACAAGAACAAGTAAGGGTGGAGTCAGCTGGTCATTATCACAAAATAAACCCAACAGGGAGATCAGGAATGTGACATGACATATATACACGTTATCTATATTTTAGCACAAATAAACAGGATACAAGATGCGATAACAAACTAGAACTATAGGGAAATGCTTCCCTGGGACAACAGCAATAACTATATTTATTTATTTAGATCAATATTCAACATATTCCAAAAACTGAAACCACAAGTGCATTTACTTATGTTAGCATAGACACTAAAACATACAATATTGACATTTTGAAATAATCTAAAATGTAAATCATTTATGTATAAACAACTTTACACATGTACAAATGATGTGCATCCTTTATTTGAATTCATGCAATAAATCACTTGATGCTATTGTATTTATGATAACTGAGATTATGTTTTCAATCACATTTATTGAACGCAGTTGAATAATTTGTGTGGCGAGCAGGGCAGGCGAGAGCCGTGAGGGAACGGCACGAGGCCGGTGACGCGAGAAATAATGAGCTCCACCTGCGAGGCGCACCAGCCTTGAGTCTCTCACGGAGGAGCTCCGGAAGCATAAAAGGATGAGCGACGACAGTGAAGGATGAGAGAGGATTGGATATTATTTTATGTTTTATTATGTTTGTGTGGCCGGCAGACGTTCGCAAGGGTCTGCCGGCATTACTTTCATTTTGTATCTGTTTATTTTGAATCAAAGTTATGTTTAACGTTCGCCGGTTCCCGCCTCCTTCTTCCTTATCTACGAACTTTGTTACATTGGTGCCGAAACCCGGGAGGAAGGAGGGACATGCTGTCGAAGAACCCTCGCTGCTGAGGGGGATCGCGGTGCTGCGGAGGTCGGGCAGCGCGGGAGTGAAGACCGTGAGAGGCTGCCCGAGGCAGTGGTGCTGGAGCCTAGTGAAAGGTGGGACGGAGAGCTCGATGCCGTGCTCCTGGGACGAGGTGGGGTGGCTGCCGTCCAGGAGGGAGTGGAGGAGTCGCCGCCGTCCGCCGTGGGCCGGAGCCTACTACCATCTGCCATGAAAGGGAGGAGCAGGGGACGGCGGACTCGCTGCCGGCTGCCCTCAGCCGGAGGAGCCATCGCCGGCCGCCAGGAGGCGGAGGAGGATCGAGCCGTCCACCGAGCGTCCAGTACCATCGCATGGCACCGCGAGGAAGAGCCTCTCGGCTGGCTGAGGACCGAGTGGCAGTGTGTCTGGGAACCGGACCAAGAATTTTTTTTTCTCTCTTTTTCCTCTCTTCCCTCTCTCGTTCTGTTGCTCCCTGTGTTTCCGTTTACTTTCTCTCGTCTCATCTGTCCTTACCCCCAGGTGCTGCGGCTGCCGAGACAGGCCCCGGGGGGGAGTAAGCACCGTCTCAGGGGTACCCCCCCGGCCTGCGATGGGGGTATGTGACGAGCAGGGCGGGCGAGAGCCATGAGGGAATGGCGCGAGGCCGGTGATGCGAGAGATAATGAGCTCCACCTGCGAGGTGCACCGGCCTTGAGTTTCTCACGGAGGAGCTCCGTAAGCATAAAAGGAGGAGCGATGACAGTGAAGGACAAGAGAGGACCAGGCCTGGATATTATTTTATGTTTTATTATGTTTGTGTAGCCAGCAGACGTCCATGAGGGTCTGCCGGTATTACTTTCACTTTGTATTTGTTTATTTTGAATTAAAGTTATGTTTACACTGAAAAAAATGCTGTTCTTACTTAGAGTTTTTGTCTTGTTTCTAGTCAAATTTTGATTTATTTTTCCTGAAAACAAGAAAATAATTTGTTCTTGTCAAGAAAATGCTTCTTGATTTAAGAACTTTAAGATATTTTGACTAAAAACAAGACAAAAATTCTAAGTAAGAACAGCGTTTTTTGCAGTGTAATGTTCACCGGTTCCCGTCTCCTCCTTCCTTATCTAAGAACTTTGTTACAATTTGTAAGTTACTATAATATTTAAAGGTGCCCTAGAACTTTTTAAAAAAAGATGTAATATAAGTCTAAGGTGTCCCCTGAATGTGTCTGTGAAGTTTCAGCTCAAAATACCCCATAGATTTTTTTAAATTCATTTTTTTAACTGCCTATTTTGGGGCATCGTTATAAATGAGCCGATTCAGGGTACGTGGCCCCTTTAAATCTGGTGCTCCACGACCCAAGAGCTCGCACTTGCCTTAACATAAAAAAAGTTCAAACAGCTAATATAACCCTCAAAATGGATCTTTACAAAGTGTTCGTCATGCAGCATGTCTAATCGCGTAAGTACAGTGTTTATTTGAATGTTTACATTTGGTTATGAATGAGTTTGATAGTGCACCGTGGCTAACGGCTAATTCTACACTGTTGGATTGATTTATAAAGAATTAAGTTGTGTTTATGCATTATACAGACTGCAAGTGTTTAAAAATGAAAATAGCGACGGTTCTTGTCTCCGCGAATACAGTCAGAAATGATGGTAACTTTAACCACATTTAACAGTACATTAGCAACATGCTAACGAAACATTTAGAAAGACAATTTACAAATATCACTAAAAATATCATGATATCATGGATCATGTCAGTTATTATTGCTCCATCTGCCATTTTTCGCTATTGTCCTTGCTTGCTTACCTAGTCTGATGTTTCAGCTGTGCAGATCCAGACGTGTAATCCCTTTCATAATGTTGGGAACATGGGCTGGCATATGCAAATATTGGGGGCGTACACCCCAACTGTTACGTAACAGTCGGTGTTATGTTGAGATTCGCCTGTTCTTCGGAGGTCTTTTAAACAAATGAGATTTATATAAGAAGGAGGAAACAATGGAGTTTGAGACTCACTGTATGTCTTTTCCATGTACTGAACTATTGTTATTTAACTATGCCGAGGTAAATTCAATTTTTGAATCAAGGGCACCTTTAATTTTGTTCTGTATGACTTCTGATGCAAGTTTGTTTAAAGGATTACATAACTTTAAATAAGACACAACTTTAAAATCGTTAAAATGAATACAGTTTCTGTAATAATTTAACCATTCTTTATTATGTTATATTTATTTTATTATTCACAGAAGTGAATCAGAGTCTGAATGTGCTTTAACTAAAAAAAGGCCATAAAATACACCAAAAACTCAACATAAGACAATAAACGTAATCCATTTATTGAGCTGCAATCCAAATTTTCAGAATCCACATCAAGTCTTTATTCAACGAACTTCAAGTCAGTAGTGACCGTAACCATCAAATTGCGTACTTATTCAAAATTTAATTTTTGCCGCCTTAAGAAGTGTTACGACAAAGGTTTTGTGTCAGTGATACCAAATGCTCATTGGCTCTCGTCTGCTTTGTCACTGATTGCAATATGCCATGTTTTGGGTGATGAGGGTGCATTTGAATGAGATTTGCATCATGGAGTGGATCAAGACAAGATGTTCAGTGATTAACAACTAAAATTATACTCTGTACCTCACACAAAACTATTAGCGGCTCAAAAATATTGATATAATGATATATTGTAACTAAAATGGTCATTTTTTGTACTCTATAAGGATCTGATGTTTCTGGTTTGTATTCATTTTTTTTTTTGACAGATCAGTTCTGCATTTCTAACTACAGCTGCACAACACCAGCTGTTCACTGTGCAGAATTGATTCAAAACTTTCCCAAACTGACAACACTACAGGCAAATTAACAAATTAATTCATGCTCAAGTATGAAGCAAGTACAAGGTGAATAATATAGCTGTTAACAGAAATCATTTGCATCTGCATTTAATGCATTAGATTTATGGCAAGCATTAAATATTAACTGCATTTTTCTGGTATAACAGCAGCTTTCTCTTCACTTTTTTTTTTTTTCATGTATAACAACAACTGTTTGTTTTCAGCACTTTTAGTCAGGTTCCTCTATGACAGATTGGCAAGAAAAACACTTAAAACAGATGAGAGACCAGCTACACAATACTGCACTGACTACATGCCATTCCAGGTCAATTTCAAGCTAATTTACTGTGTGACCTTCGTTGGCTAACACGAATACTGCTTACATTGTACACCGGCAAAAAAAAAAGGATCTTTCTCATGGGCTGACCAGTAAGAGCAATGAGAACTGAGATCAGAAAAGAGTGGACTGCTCCAAGAAAATAGGGAGGGGACAAAACAAAGATCAGATTAGACAGACGCCTGTTTTCCAGACCAACATCAAACAAGAGATATTACCAGAGCAACAGAGATATATACACATACATCCTTTATCGCAACATGAAAACATAAAAGGGTTTAGAGTCTAAAGGGAGTTTACAGCCTTACATTTTGAAAAAAAGAAAGAAAGATTAAATTAAAAAAGATTCAATGCTTTATAAGCCAAATTTTGAATATTGAAGGGTAATTCTTTTGAGAAGAAAAGTTGGGACATTTAGCGAATCAAGTTCCTCCAGACACGTGTTATATGCTTTAAAGGGATAGTTCACCCAAAAATGAAAAAAATTGTCATAAATGACTCACCCTCACGCCGTTCCGAACCCGGAAGACTTTCGTTCATCTTCGGAACACAAATGAAGATCTTTTTAATAAAATCTGAGAGCTTTCTGTCCCTCCATTGACAGTCTATGCAACTACCACTTTGACACTTCAAAAAGTTCATAAAGAGATTGTAATAATAATCCATATGAATCAAGCGGTTTAATCCAAATTTTCTGAAGAGAATCGATCATTTTTTATGATGAAAAGATTGAATTTAGGCTTTTATTCACATATAAACATTGATGAGCGAGAAGCTCAATCATGCTTGATGCATAAGAACAAACCTCATTGGTTCAAATGTGCTGCGACACACGAGAATGAACCTCATTGGTTCTAATTAGCTTCCATAATATGGATTATTTTTACGATCTCTTTATGAACTTTTTGAAATGTCAAAGTGGTAGTTGCGTGGACTGTCAACAGAGGGACAGAAAGCTCTCAGATTTCATTAAAAATATCTTTATTTGTGTTTCGAAGATGAACAATAGTCTTATGGGTTTGGAACAACAAGGGTGAGTAAATGATGACAGAATTTTCATTTTTGGTTCAACTAACCCTTTAAGTCTGACAGCTTCACAACAACCTAATAATAAATAAAAAGACACTCAGAACAACATGATGTGGAAAAAACACAGCATAATATGATCTTCAAGACAAATCCATTAAAAAAAAGTGGGTAGAGATGCTAAAATACCTCCAAAATGTCCAGTTTGCTTCCATAAAAGGATGGTGATCTGGATGTCAAAAATGTCCAAAATTACAAAAAGTAACACAAATATGATTTTGTGGGAAACTTAAGAAATGTATCACTGATCATCTCCCCCACTATTGTTCTCAAATCTCAAATCTCATTCACATTTTTGTTTATTCTAATAAGAAGCTTTAAGAACGTAACACCAGGTTTGATGTCATGATGCCAAATGTCATTAATTACTTTGTGTCTTGTAACTAACTGTAGTGTGTCGAATTTGAATATGAGCGTATTTATTCAATAATATTTTTGAGCTACAATGGAAGGGAAGATTTACAGTGGCTTAAACCAAAGTCCCTTTAAGACAAGTCATTTTCACTCGGCGGCCATCTTTGAAACGCCTCTCGGGCATCCTGGGCATCATGCAGCTACTATCTCTTTGAATGGGGAAACATCAGATTCTCCAAAACTGTTCGCCAACCTTACGATTAAATTTCAGATTTGAAATCACCAATGAAATCTAACAACAACCAACTTATACATTTAGTTTCTAAACGCTCAAATCATGACAAAAAAACTGTATTTTTTCAGGCTGGATCAAGCTAATGCGCATGCGCAGACCTAAATGCGCGTCTCTTCGGAGGCGCGCGTCTGTTTCTATAAAAACCGGTGATTCTAACGGCCGCTGAAGTGACGCGATGACTTTACCAGTCGGTGATTGGCACTTGGCTTTAGAAGGCAGGACTTATTCCGCCATATTGCGCGTTACACTTTCTCCCATTCAAAACAATACGAGTGACACGTCTTGTGTTATTCTATAGTCTTTGCTTAAACTTACATTTCGGTGTGTTGCTCACTCACAGCTTCTGTATGAAACTTGTATTACAGTGCACGGGTCATATGGACTACTTTTATGGTCCTTTTTTTTTTTTTTTTTTGGGCAGCCATTCACTTTCACTGAATAGAACAGAGCAACATGAAAATTCTTTTTAAAAAAAAAAATTAAAAAATAAAAGGACGAATGATGATAGAATTTGCATTTTAGTCTGGATTTTACAATTTTAGACTTCTTTGTGATGAGATCTCGCAAAATTAAAATGTGATGAGATTTCTTGTCGAGGTGAAAAGCTGTCTTGTGATATTGCCATGATGGAGTGTGAAGGGTGAAATTAGAATAGAATATGCCACCGCTATGTTTATATTATGCCTCCACTTGTTGTGTTTGCATTTTATAGAGAATAAAAATCCAATTTTAATTCAGTTGGATAACAGTCACTTCAATCCCATCCAGCTCATCCAACATTAGCAGCAGAGTAGTTGTACGTAGTGCAGCAGGAATCAGAGTTCACTGATCACGTGACGAAGAGTAGGTGAACGAGATGACTGACAAGACCATAGCGGAGGATTCGTTGCACAACAGAGCCTAAGCGTCTGACAAACGTCTTATCTGGCAGAATGCGCACTCAGCACCGCCGTTCCCTATTCACAGAATATGCATGATTGTGAAATCAAAAGCGAAACAAAAAAATGTGAGTGCTCATTCAAACACAATTTCAATACCCCGCATTTTGAAAGCGGCTCCCTGATGCATGCAAATATCTCCCAATATGAAAGCTATCTTAGGCTGGGCTGTGTAATTGTAATCATCTCTTAGCTCTGTATCATGCTTGAAGAAAAATGTGGTCTCTATTTGCACTTTGAATATTGAGAGAGTATTTCATTTGTGTTATTCATTTTTATTTATACTGTTTTTATTTCTATGATTAATTTGTGGAAAGAAGAATTTAGTTAGGAGGTCAAAAGTTGTAGAAGCTCATAAATCATGTACAGTAAGGTCTGAAGAGACTCATATGAAATCCATACAGGAGAGAAGCCAGTCAGTTGAGTTTGAGCAAAACCTTTAACAGCGCTTGAGTATTGCTGTCTTTCACTGCATATGATAATTCATACTCAGAAAGCAGAACTGAAATGACATTCATTACAAGATGATTAGTTAAAACATTTCAAATGCAACTGCACATAGACTTGTGCCGATATTCGGTAATGCGATAAATCGCGATAATGAATATGCACGATATTGTAGTCGTGGGCACTTCAGAATACCGTAAATAATCATTTATTACCAATTATTATTTTTTTATAAGGCAATTAAGAATACTTTACCCATCAATCGTATAAAATGCACAACACCGCTGTATTCTGCGTCAAAAGGATACGCGCTCAGATGTAAACAATCCCAACGTGCATGTGGCACATGGCGGGGACGAGTGAAGGAGACGAGCTGAATGAAAGTGCGCGTTCACTCTCTGACAGCAGAGGGCGCTGATGGAACAGCAGCATGCAGCGGTTACCACGGAAACCGTGCAAACAAAGTAACTGCGCTAGTGAAGTTTTTAAAATGCTTCAAACAGCCATTCATTTTTTGTAATCGTGTTGTTCATCACAGCACCAAATACTGAATACTTAAAAAAGACTTAAAAGGATATTTATTTTCAAACCTAAACATTTTTATATTTTAATCTGGACTACAACATGCCCTAATGATTAGAAATGTTCTGATTATTTGTTATTGTTCAGTAAAACTTTGAAAACATACAGCTTCATTAGTTCACATGTTCATTCATTATCACTAAACTGACAATAAAAATACTTATAAAGTATTAATTATTATTAATTAATGTTAATTTCTTAGTTACTGTTTAATAACATTACTAAAATCAAAATAACTTATTTAATGGACCTGAGATAAAACTAACAATGATCAGTTGTGTTTCTAAACTAACGTTAACAAAAAATAACACTTTCTGTAACAAATGTAGCTATTGCTCAATCTTAGTTAATGCATTAAATAGAGTAAAGTGTTATCTGTTGTTCTTTATAATAAAATTTCAGTCAGTTGTTTTTGTTTTATTACAAAAAGAGTTCTTAAACCTGTTAAACTATGGCAAAAATTGTTTTTAATATCGTGATAATACCGTACACCGTGATAAAAGTTTCATCAATTAATCGCAACATGAAAATTTGATACCGTCACATGCCTAACTGCACTATTTTTCATGTATTTTGTCATTGAGAATTTTTTTTTTTTAAATACTGTGAAAAAAATCTCATCTCGTGAACCCAATATCGTGTCTCATCTCATGAGCTAACAGTTTCATCACAACCCTACTGAATATATTAGGAATGCATAGACGTACAGAGAATCAAACTGTCAAAGGTATGGAGTTAATATTGTGCCATAATTAAACAAACAAATCCAGCATATTGCAAACAAACATGATCTGCTTTGCAAAGGAAAACTCGACTCGCAAACAAACAGAAAGTGATGTGCAAATACAAAGGTCAGTTTGAGCGAAAACGCAGAGGAGTAACACATATATGTATTGTTTTACAAATATAAATAAATGTGCCTACTTCATATTTCACAAATACAAACCATCCTACAAATGGCATGTAACCTTTGAACAAATACCAAATCTAGTGCATGCAAACACACAACTGTCTGTTACAATTGTAAGACGCTTGCTTTTTTATGAGATCTCTTCGCTTGATTTTGTCACAAATGTGTGCAGGCAGTTTTTCTCACAAATGCAGTTGAGCAACTTCCTCTTCCAAAACAGCAGATGGCACTTTGCGCTAGTCTCTCTCAGGACACATTTAATATATTTTCATTTAAACATATTAATAATAGCCATACAAATTTGGTTCAGGCAACACTTACTTTGATTATCTTCGCTGCATGTACAGTATTGGTCAAAAGTTTGTAAACATTATGGTTTTTTGAATGTTTTGAAAGTAGTCTTTCAAAACATTCAAAATTTAAAGAAAACCAGTTTTTTTTAAAATTGGTAATACTTCACAGTATTAGTTTTTATTGTATTTTTGATCAAATAAATACAGCATTGGTAAGATTAAGAGACTACTTTCAAAACATTCAAAAAACCTTAATGTTTATAAACTTTTGACCAATACTGTACATGCAGTGAAGATAATCAAAGTAAGTGTTGCATGAACCAAATTTGTATGGCTATTATTAATATGTTTAAATGAAAATGAAAAGAGGCAGACTGGTGTTTTGTACAACATGTTGCTGGCGGTTATACATACAGAGATAAGCGGAGTAGCCAGAGAGAGCCGAGTGATGTTATCAAGATTGCTGCTGTTGCATTTTGCAGATAATGTAGAATTACCAAACTTTGCGTACTTGGTATTGAGAAACGCCCAACTCACCTGTTCACCACTCATTTTCGCCAGCTGTAAACTCCCTGTAAAGCGCTTTAAGGTGCAACTTTTAAAGGTCCCGTTTTTCGTGGTTTTTTGAAGCTTTGATTGTGTTTATAGTGTGCAATATAACATGTGTTCATGTTTCGTGTGTAAAAAAACACAGTATTTTTCACATAATTTACTTATCTGTATACCGCTGTTTCCACTGTCATAAAAACGGGCTGATGACTTCCGTGTTCTATGAAGTCCCTCCTTCAGAAATACGTAACGAAGTTCTGATTGTGCCAGCGGTTCCTGTGTTGTGATTCGACAGCAGCTTTAGCGCATCTTGCCCGGAAAGGTCACGCCTCTTACCATAACGTGGAGATGCACGCGCTCAGTGTTATTGTAAACATGTCTTTAATTTTACCCTATCAATTTGAGCCGGAATCAGACCCAGTGATTGGACTGCGGGATGAAAATAACAGCGTTTCGACGACATGGCGACAAACACACTCTACAAACGCAACTCTTGTGTATTCCTGTGGGCGGAGGTTAGTCAAAAAACTGTTTTAGTGACGTCATTAAAGAAGGAAGTAGAGGGATGTAGTCCAAACTGGCCGTTCGATGTAGGCGACTTCTGTTAAATAAAATATCTCGCTTGGCATTGAACTTTGAGCTTTAATATTTTACAGATTTTATTTATACTCTAACAACAACATTACACACTAACTAAAGTTTGAAACATGGGATCACGAAGAACATGGACCTTTAAAGGTGCTATAAAATAACGTTTATTATTATTATTATTATTATTATTATTATTATAAACGCATGTTTCGGGGGGGCTTCTCTCGGGAGACTAGCGTATAATTTTTGTGAAATATGAAGTAGGCTAATTTATTTATATTAACAATACATATATTTGTTACTCCTCTGCGTTTTCGCTCAAACTGAACTTTGTATTTGCACATCACTTTCTGTTTGTTTGCGAGTCGAAGTTTTCCTTTGCACGGCAGATCGCGTTTGTTTGCAAAATGCTGTATTTGTTTGTTTAATTATGGCACAACATAGAAAGTGGACCCTCCTCTTCTTGATGCAGAATCAAAGCCCAGTTCTGAATGACTTGCCAAACAAGGTCTGGAAAACAATGACTGGATTCGCTTCCTATAAATATTTTTGCTAAGATTTCAATTGACAAGAGTGCATAGAAAATAAATAAAGCACATGTAGAGTACCAATAAGTTTGGACACACTTGACTAACTTTATGTTTTGCATGATCTTCAAAGAGCTTTTGATCCAAAGGCTTATACTTAAATACTTGAAATTAGTTTTTTGTGGAAAAATATTAAGTGTATATATGCATTTTAATGTGTTGGACAAGAGATAAATGGGATAAATGGGAACTCTTTTCTTTGCAGTCGCACAAACAAATTATAATCATTACTGATAGGCTACCTTATATATAAAACTCTTTTAAGCTAACCAACAAAGCAGAAACACACCACAGGATTGTGACACACCTGCTTGAAAGACAGCACTTATCTGTCAAAAGATGTCGCTTTTAAAGGTTCCAACAACAAGTTTTTTTTCTGTCCAGCAGCTGTTGCGAAGGTTAGAGGTCATGTACTGTCAGCGAACAGATGCAACTGACCACACACACGATTTATACTGGAATTGTACATTTCCTTGATTAAAAAAGCTCCTCTGCTGTCAGGCGCAAGGTTGTTCTAAAGGACAGAAGAGCCAGACGTCCTCTTCAGATTAAAATGGGTACAAGGGTGTCACTGCATCCAATTAATCAATGTAGTCTTTTTCCTACTGTATTGACATTTCAAAGGAACATGTCAGCTTTAGGAAGCAGACTTGCTCTTGGTCATATTTGAGAAATTGATTGTAAACAGAAACCAACAAAGATGTTTTTTTCCCCTCTCTCTCTCACTCATGTTTTCCATTTGTGTCCAATATGTACTGAATCCTATTACTAGTAATACAGTAAAAGGAGAAACATCTGTAGACATGTCATTCTGTACTGTAGGCTATAGTTAGTCCAGACCAATAGGTGTGTTTAAACACTGGATAGCGGTTAGTTGCATTTACCTAGGAAAACAGATGAGCAAATTCATTATGAAAGCAATTTATTACAATTCATTGTTTATTTCTTATTCAATTGCTTATTATATGATTTGAATTTGTTTTTTTTTTTGAAGAATCATATTTTCCACAGAAACCTGCAGCCTGAAATAAGCGAATGTCAAATGACATCATACACTTCGAACATTCTATACGTCATCGTTCCATTCTTTCTTTAAGAAATACAACTGTGAAAAATACATAAATGTTGATTAATAATAATAATATTCCACTTTAAACGAAAAGCTTTGCCAGTTAAATAAACATAGGTGCTCAGAAAAATGATTCTCCCTAGCAACAAGTGTAGATGTGCTGCATTTATATTGATAGAGAAAACAGATGGAATATGGGGTCAAACCTTTTTTTTTCCCTGTTGTGTGCTAAAAATCACACACAAAAACAAGTAAACTGCCAACGAGGCGTCTGTGAGAGGCTTTACTTCTAAACTAACAGAAGTAAACAACATCTTTTTATAAACCACCCAAAATATCAGCGAGAGAAGGACCGTTACTCAAACCGCACAAGCAACTTTACCACACATTTCTCACTTTACATCACACTCACATCTGATTTAAAAACCACTTCACCATTTTCTAAAATAAAACCAGTGTCCCTTCATGCGGCGGACAGCATATGCACGGTAACTTTACCTTATGGCTTTTATTACTAGTTTTCTCTCCTCACTTTCGAAGCCTCATAGGGGTCTTTTGTCAACGTGTATCCTTCTGTGTCTCTTTTAACCCTTAAAAAGCTTCTCTTAAATCCTTCTGTCAAAACAAATCACACAAAACAATCCATTCCGCGTCCGTTCGCTGTGAAATAAAGTATTCCACAAAGTCCACCGGTCGCGTTTATCGTCTACGCGTTTGCGTCGGAAAGAAGAGCTGATGAACGTTTCATGAAAAAGTATGAGGTCAGCAGACCCTCCGACAGACCCCGCCCCTACAGGAAATACCTCTCGACGTCATCAGAGCTGCCTTATGACGCCATAAACCGTCTTAGTCCAACACTAAATAGAAAAGATGGGTTTGCCTCAGTAATTTTGTCTTTAAATATTGAATAACAAAAACTGTAAGCCTACGGTTAAAACCTTTATATTAGGAATTAGAGGTATTCTTTTCTGTATTGATTGATTGATTAATTGATTGTGTAATCTCTCTATATTGTATATGTACTGTTATTATTTTATTTATTTTATTTATTTATTATTTTATTATTTTATTAAAACTCATAATTTATCTAAAAGTAACAAGACAGCATGCTATGAGAAGGTAAATCTAATTTAATTGTCATTAGCCATATGTTCCTAACTTTCATAAAGGTCATATACTAAAATATTTTTAAAATATATATATAAAAAAAAAAAAAAGCACAATAGTTATTTATGTATTTAGTTTTATTTTTAATTTTTTTGCTCTGGCTCTTGCCAAGCAAACGTTTAAATCTCTAAAATCTAAAAAAAAAAAAAAAAAAAAAAAAAAAAGAGCTATAATTAAACTATACATTGCAAAGAGGAACACTTAAGAGAAATGAAAGACAAAGAGAAATGACGCAGATAGACATTTAAATAAGAATTACATCAGATCCGGTGCTAAATCAGAAACTATATATATTTTAAAGGGGGAAACCAGGCTATGTTGAAAGTATTGGGTGGGTTCATACAAAAAGGAATGATGGAAAAAGATCCTGTATCATGTGCAAAAAAAAGACCAAGAAAACCTCAGTTGCTATGATTACATAAACACAAGAAAATGAGACGCCCAAAAGAGGCAATGCAGCTTTCGAAATGAATTCCTGCCTGAATACTGAAATACTTCAGCATCTGGTATGAAGGAGTAACTCTAGAAACAGTGTAAAAATGTTGAAACACCATAATGTTGGTGTTTATTATTTGGGCTGATATATATATATATATATATATATATATATATATATATATATATATATATATATATATATATATATATATATATATATATATATATATATATACATACATACATACATACATACATACACATACACACACACTGATCAGGCATAACATTTTGACCACCTTCCTAATATTGTGTCGGTCCCCCTTTTGACCCATCGAGGCATGGACTCCACTAGACCCCTGAAGGTGTGCTGTGGTATCTGGCACCAAGATGTTAGCAGCAGATCCTTTATGTCCTGTAAGTTGTGAGGTGGATCCTCCATGGATCAGACTTGTTTGTTCAGCACATCCCACAGATGCTCGATTGGATTGAGATCTGGGGAATTTGGAGGCCAAGTCAACACCTCAAACTCGTTGTTGTGCTCCTCAAACCATTCCTGAACCATTTTTGCTTTGTGGCAGGAGCATTAACCTGCTGAAAGAGGCCACAGCCACCAGGGAATACCGTTTCAATGAAAGGGTGTACATGGTCTGCAACAATGCTTAGGTAGGTGGTACGTGTCAAAGTAACATCCACATGGATGGCAGGACCCAAGGTTTCACAGCAGAACATTGTCCAAAGCATCACGCTGCCTCCGACGGCTTGCATTCATCCCATAGTGCATCCTGGTGTCATGTGTTCCCCAGGTAAGCGCCGCACCCACACCTGGCCATCCACGTGATGTAAAAGAAAACATGATTCATCACCGTGGTCCAGTTCTGATGCTCACGTGTTCACTGTTGGTTCTTTCAGCAGGTAGACAAGGGTCAGCATGGGCACCCTGACTGGTCTGCAGCTATGCAGCTCCATACGCAACAAACTGTGATGCACTGTGTATTCTGACACCTTTCTATCAGAACCAGCATTAACTTCTTGAGCAATCTTGAGCTACAGTAGCTCGTCTGTTGGATTGGACCACATGGGCCAGCCTTCGCTCACCACGTGCAACAAAGAGCTTTGGCCGCCCATGACCCTGTCGCCGGTTCACCACTGTTCCTTCCTTGGAGCACTTTTGATAGATACTGACCACTGTAGACCGGGAACACCCAACAAGAGCTGCAGTTTTGGAGATGCTCTGACCCAGTCGTCAAGCCATCACAATTTGGTCCCTTGTCAAACTCGCTCAAATCCTAAACGCTTTCCCAATTTTCCTGCTTCAAACACAAAATGTTCACTTCCTGCCTAATATATCCCACCCACTAACAGGTGCCTGTGATGAAGAGATAATCAGTGTTATTCACTTCACCTGTCAGTGCTCATATATAGATATTCACTTTTTTATATTTATATTTACCTTTATTCATATTATAAAAGCGCTCTTTTCAGGGTTAGTACCTCCTAGTTTCAGATCATTCATGTAGTTTGATTGTAATGTTATTGCATATACAACACTGCCCTCTTGTGATCCTTTATATGCACTACATAGGCTGATAAAAGCAGTTCCATAAGGAGCTGCCATATGTGACTTAACCCTCCACAGCACAGAAAGTTTTCTTAAGCCCTATGTTTTGTACATTTTTCTTTAAATGATTACAACCAATTAGAAAGGTTGAGAAAGTAACAAAGAATAGTTCAGTAAAGTGTGGGACTCACTATTAAGCAACCATTTAAAGGGTTAGTTCACTAGTTGGTTAAAATTCTGTCATTTATTACTTACCCTCATGTTGTTCCACACCCGTAAGACCTTCGTTAATCTTCAGAACACAAATTAAGATATTTTAGTTGAAATCCGATGGCTCAGTGAGGCCTCCATAGGGAGCAATGACATTTCCTCTCTCAAGATCCATAAAGGTACTAAAAACATATTTAAATCGGTTCATGTGAGTACAGTGGTTCAATATTAATATTATAAAGCGACGAGAATATTTTTTGGAGCGCCCAAAAAACAAAATAACGACTTATTTAGTGATGGCAGATTTCAAAACACTGCTTCATAAGCATCGGAGCATAAATGAATCAGTGTGTCGAATCATGATTCAGATCGCGTGTCTGCCAACGGCTGAAATCACGTGACTTTAGCGCTCCGAACAGCAGATTCGATACACTGATTCACTGTGCTCCGATGCTTCCTGAAGCAGTGTTTTGAAATCGGCCATCAATAAATAAGTCGTTATTTAGTTTTTTTTTGGCGCTCCAAAAATATTCTCGTCACTTTATAATATTTTTTATTTTGATGATAATTTTCTGTATGATTCTGTACCATTGTTGCACAACGTTGTCCTGAGGCAACGAAAACATATTTTGGGGTTGGTGGAGGGTGGGGGGCAAACTTTTTTTTTTTTTTTTTTTAATCAATAAAATGTTCCCAAATGAACCAAGAAATGATGTGGAATATTTTTTTTTCATGTGCCATTAACATGTGTGCAGTAGAGGGTTAAAATATAATACTTATTTTGACTGATAGAAAAAAAACCTTTCACATTTCTTCTGTAGATAAGGAATTCAGCAGCACTTGTAATAATCAGTCTGGCATATCATCTGGAATAAATGAAATGATTGATAATAAGTTTCACTTTATAGCTAGTCACTTTATAACTAAAGCTTCCCATGATTTTTCTGTTGGAGAATCAACTCAGCAAGTCTTTTGTGTAATTTTGTGTAGTTACCCAGTAGTTTTATGTTTAGTCGATCTGTACATGGCCTGTTCCCAGTCGAGTCAATCCATCTGAGCTACTTGTACTGTAAGTGTTTTAATATGGGCACATCACATCACCTCACCTTTCGCCTGTGACCATTTTGGTGATTCCTTCACATGTAGAATGACATTTGCTTCAGAGAACTGTTGAAACTGATCAGATATGAACTGTGCACCTGATCTGATGGTAAGGGTCAGACCATGACAACTGAAAACTTCCTCCAAGCTGACAATGACTTGATCAGCTGTAGTGGATTTGAGTATTGCATACTCATTATAGCGGCTGTAAGGACTAATGCGGTGTTCACTTTGAACAAAGTAAGCCTTTAGAGCGTAACATCGGTTGAATATCAATCCTATGAAAATATGAGAAAACATTTTCATACACACAGTTATAGCAGGTGATCTGTTCCTGCTCCATAAAGTCATTAGAGAAACTCTGAAATGAGTCTTGAGAGGAGAAACTATTGAGAAATTTGATAAGAAATGAACAACAAATGACCTGAAGACAGTTACAGGAGAGAGCAGAGCCAAACACTCGCAGGATCTCATGACAAGATGAAACAGTTGCTTTAAGATATTTTTAACATGTTATGGGTTGGTTAATTTCTGTTGAAAATTACATCATTGTTCTACAGGAAGTTGAGGCCTACAAAAGCTCAAACTGACCAAAGAGCTAGATGGTCACATGCATTAACACTTAAAGATGTGCAGTTAGTTTAAGGTTAAGGTAAAGTTTCGCTTTACTTTACTACAGAGCAGCTTCACATCAGCTTCATCTGACATTTTATTACTGAAGCAGTTTTGAAAAGTTTGTCTTTTCATATTTGTGGACTGAAACTGTTGAAGATGTTTTGGACTGTTTTTTTCTGTTTGTGTTTGTGGCGTCTGGATGGTGAGTTTTATATGTGTTTTTATGGCTTCAGTTGCTTCTGTTCTGGTACCATGTAATAATGTTTAAATTAGTTGGAGAGGATCAGCATTCACTGTTACAGGGCAGTACTGATGAGGGGCATTCAAACCATTTCTCCACTCAAAGCCTCAACCACGCTTTTTTTAACTCAATCATCTGCGCTATTTACAATCTTAATGGCTGGAAGTAAATCAGTGTTTTTTGCTTAAAGTATTTGCACACTGTAAAACATTTGCTGTAAAAAATGACCAAATTCTGACCATAACATACCATTTTCAATTAAAACAGTAATATACCTTAAAAAACAATGCATTATTGATAATATTTGTTGTTTTCAAGTAAGTAGCCTACAGGAATATACTGTGAATTAACATCGTTCAAAGTCGACATTCAGAGGCTGTGTTCCAAATCACAACCTAGATCCTTATTCATTATTCCCTACTTTAGTTCACTAATACAGTCCACTGATGAACACCCAATAAGCAGAATCACTGAAGGACAGAGAAACAAAACCAGAAAAAAGAGAAGAGATGAGCAGAAACACAAGAACTACCACTGACTTCCAGCCACACTGAGTGTGAAAGTTAAAGGGTTAGTTCACCCAAAAATGAAAATAATGCCATTAATTACTCACCGTCATGTCATTCTACACCCGTAAGATCTTTGTTAATCTTTGTAACACAAATTAAGATATTTCTGATGAAATCCGATGGCTCAGTGAGGCCTTTATTGAGAGCAAAGCCACTGAATTTCTCAAGGTCCATAAAGGTACTAACAACATTTTTAAAACAGTTTATTTGAGTGCAGTGGTTCTACCTTAATATTATAAAGCGACGAGAATAATTTTTGCGTGCAAAAAAACCCAAAATAACGACTTCTCAACAAAATAGTGATGGTTAGTCACTAAAAATAATTAGTTTTCTCTGACTGCTGTAACTGAGTGTTTATAAAGCACATTTGTTATGGCAAGAAAAAGCCAAGAAGAAGCTGGTCAGGTGTTTTTGGTTGTTGTGATGATGCCATAATCATTTTGGACATGTCTGATTCACAGATCTCTTTCTGTTTCTAATCTTTGATTTTATGGGTATTTTAATTTTATATTTATTGATTATAGTATCTCTGAGATTCAAAAGCATGAGATCCAGCAATGTTTCAAGAATCAGTTATTTTGAAGAATATTGAAGTCATATAGTGCATAAAACATTTTAAGCTCCTGCATAACTTAGACAGTCATCAACATTCAGCATATGAATCACAACAATGGTGACATTCAAAAGTTTAATGTCGCAATGCATGATGGGTGCCAGCATAGTACAAAACTCCCAGTATGCACTGCAGCATGAATAAATTATGCAGCTGAATGGTCTTTTTTATTGCCATCACTGTTGAGATTCATGTGCTGATTTTTGATATCTGTGTGTGTCTAAATGATGCTGTAGCTGTTTTTGTTTTGTTTTTTTTTTGAGCATGATCTGTTTAAAAAAATCTTCATAGTAACTGATTGTTGTTAGAACTCTTGCTGTAGTTTCACAGTGGATGTAATGTAAAATTTAAGTCTGCTAATAATGTAACACAAGGGATTAAACACAGTATAAGATCAGTGAATCAAGAGACTATATGATGATTATATCATCATCAGTACATAACTATCAGCATTCAATGATCTTTTTTCCATTAAAAATGTGGCTTGCAAAAACAGTTAAAGCAGCCAGAGAAAAAGAAAAGTGATGATAAAAAGAGCTAGACTAAAGCAAATCTATGATGGTGACCAAAAACCAAACTTTAACACAGTTCGTAAATACGGGAAGAAGGAGGCGGAAACAAAGAACAAAACGAAAGTAATGCCGGCAGACCCTCATGGACGTCTGCCGGCAACACAAACATAACCAAACATAAAATAAAGTCCAGGCCTGGTCCTCTCTCGTCCTTCACTATCGTCGTTCCTCCTTTTATGCTTCCGGAGCTCCTCCGTGAGAGACTGCCGCTCGGTCCTCAACCAGCTGAGAGGCTATTCCTCGCGGTGCCATGCGATGGTACTGGATGCTCGGTGGACAGCTCGATCCTCCTCCGCCCCCTGGAGGACGGCAATGGCTCCTCCGACTGAGGGCAGCCGGCAGCGAGTCCGCCGTTCCCTGCTCGTCCCCTTCATGGCGGACGGCAGCAGGCTCCGGCCCACGGCAAACAGCAGCGACTCCTCCGCTCCCTCTTGGACGGCAGCCACCCCACCCCGTCACCAGGAGCACGGCAGCGAGCTCTCCGTCCCACCTGTTGATAGGCTCCAGCACCACCGACCTCCACAGCACTGCGATCCCCCTCAGCAGCGAGGGCTCTCCGACAGCATGTCCCTCCTTCCTCCCGGGTTTTGGCACCAATGTAACACAGTTCGTAAATACGGTAAGAAGGAGGCGGGAACCAGCGAACGTTTAAACAAAACTTTAATCCAAAATAAACAAAGAACAAAACGAAAGAAAACACAAACATAACCAAACATAAAATAAAGTCCAGGCCTGGTCCTCTCTCGTCCGTCACTGTCATCGCTCCTCCTTTTATGCTTCCAGAGCTCCTCCGTGAGAGACTTGAGGCCGGTGCGACTCGCAGGTGAAGATCGTTAACACTTGCGCCTCGCGCTGTTCCCTCACGGCTCTCGCCTGCCCTGCTCGTCACATACTCCCATCGCCCCTCGCAGGCTGGGGGGTACTCCCGAGACTGCACTCTACTCCCCCCCCCGGGGAGTACCCCCTGTCTCGGCGGCCGCAGCACCTGGGGGTAAGGACAGACGAGACGGGAGAAAAGGAGACAGAAGCACAGGGAGCGACAGAACGAGAGTGGGAAGAGAGGAAAAAAAATTCTTTGTCCGGTTCCCAGACACACTGCTGCTCGGACCTCAACCAGCCGAGAGGCTCTTCCTTGTGGTGCCATGCGATGGTACTGGATGCTCGGTGGATGGTTCGATCCTCCTCCACCCCCTGGAGGACGGCAATGGCTCCTCCGACTGAGGGCAGCTGGCAGCGAGTCCGGCGTTCCCTGCTCGTCCCCTTCATGGCGGACGGCAGCAGGCTCCGGCCCACGGCAAAACAGCAGCGACTCCTCCGCTCCCTCTTGGACGGCAGCCACCCCACCCCATCCCAGGAGCACGGCAGCGAGCTCTCCGTCCCACCTGTTGATAGGCTCCAGCACCACCGACCTCCGCAGCACCGCAATCCCCCTCAGCAGCGAGGGCTCTCCGACAGCATGTCCCTCCTTCCTCCCGGGTTTTGGCACCAATGTAACACAGTTCGTAAATACGAACACAGTTCGTAAATACTGTGTTACATTTTGGCACCAATGTAACACAGTTCGTAAATACGCAGTAAATCGTAAATAGGAGGCGGGAACCGGCGAACGTTTAAACAAAACTTTAATCCAAAATAAACAAAGAACAAAACGAAAGAACACACAAACATAACCAAACATAAAATAAAGTCTAGGCCTGGTCCTCTCTCATCCTTCACTGTCGTCGCTCCTCCTTTTATGCTTCCGGAGCTCCTCCGTGAGAGACTCGAGGCCGGTGCAACTCGCAGGTGAAGATCATTAACACTCGCGTCACCGGCCTCGCGCCGTTCCCTCACGGCTCTCGCCCACCCTGCTCGTCACACAAACATTTTCAATTAAACATCAACATCTTCTGTTAATTCTCAATAAGATCTTCTGTAGAAATAAAGTCAATCTGGTTAGTAATAAGTGTAATATGGAATGGCTGGAAATCAGTTGTAGTTCTTGTGTTTCTGCTCATCTTGTCTCTTTAGTTGTTGTTGTTCCTCTTCCCTTCAGTGATTCTGCTTGTTAACAGCAGGTGTTCATCACTAAAGCTCAATCATCACTTACATATTCACTTATTTATCTCACTACAACACAGTGTTAATGTTACTTTTACTCTTTGTAGTGTGGACACTAGAGGATGTCCCTGTGGGGTTGAAAGGGTTAAAGGTGAAAGATAAAAAGACACACCCACGAAATGTATTTTAACAGTAACAAACTGTAAGTTAAAAAGCAATTATATGCTGGCAAACACTGTTGCCAGTAGTTTACAGTAAAAGTGAGTTTTGCGTGTCACCATTGTGCTGAAGTGTAGAGCCTGTGCTTCAGTCCAGGAAAAGATCAAGAAACATTGATGATATGCTGCATGTTGCTTTATATAAGAGGTGGTGACTGTGTAGTTGCTGATCCAGTGAAAATCTCTTTATTTAAAATATTTTTAGTGGACTCAAATTAAATAAATTCACAGTAATAATATGCACACATTATTGGCATATTATAAATATTAGTTTATAAATTTAAATGGAAGTCGGAGAATTTAGTCTGAGTCGGTTAACTCAAGTTTTAATTTAGTGCATGGTATCTTGACAGTAACATACTGTAGATTACAGTAAAAAAAAAACTACAATCAGCAGTAAATTACTGGTGACAATGTTGCCAGTATTTTACTGTAAAAAAGCCTGGTAAGGTCTAATAGTGTAGTTTCTTTTTATTTAGTTTCTTTTTATTTACCATCTTTGTATTGTTGCTGAATATTATAAACATTACATTAAAATAATTAAAAGTATTTTAGTGAAGCTTCATCAAACCAACATCAAGTGATTTTTTTAATCTGTGAATAATTTCTGTTCTTCAGATGCGTTTGGTGATGAATTAAGGTCAGTGATTGAGGGATTTTCAGTCACTTTAAACTCTGGTCTTACTGAAATTAAGGATGATGATGTAATTCAGTGGATGTTGGTAAATGAAAACACTGTAATAGCTGAAATCAACAAACAGGCTGACAGAATCACTGTATATGATGATGTTCTTGATGGGAGATTCAGAGACAGACTGAAGCTAAACAAACAAACTGGATCTCTGACCATCACAAACACCACAATGAAACATGCTGAACATTATGAACTACAGATCAACAGTAGGAGACAGTATTTCTTTCTTACTGTTTGTGGTGAGTTAAATATTTGTTTAATCTGTTTTATATTTTAATCAACACAAAGATACAATTAATAATCCAAACTCCATCTTGCTTCTGTTGTTTGATGATATTTATTTAAAATTTAAATTTCAAACTACAACCCGAATTCTGGAAATGTAGGGACGTTCTTTTTAAATTTGAATAAAATGAAAAATTTCAAATCACATAAGCCTATATTTTATTCACAATAGAACATAGACAACATAACAAATGTTTAAACAGAGAAATTTTACACTTTTATCCACTAAATGAGTTCATTTCAAATTTAATGCCTGCTACAGGTCTCAAAAAAGTTGGCACGGGGGTAACAAATGGCTGAAAAAGCAAGAATTTTTTAAAAGATTCTGGTGTGAGAACATCTAGCAACTAATTAAGTTAATTGATATCAGGTCTGTAACATGATTAGCTATAAAAGGGATGTCTTAGAGAGGTAGAGACTCTCAGAAGTCAAAATGGGCAGAGCTATGAAAGAGTGCGTAAAAAGATTGTGGAATACTTTAAAAACAATGTTCCGCAACGTCAAATTCCAAAGGCTTTGCAAATCTCATCATCTACAGTGCATAACATCATCAAAAGATTCAGAGAAACTGGAGAAATCTCTGTGCATAAAGGACAAGGCCGAAGACCTTTATTGGATGCCCGTGGTCTTCAGGCACCCAGACAACACTGCATCACTTATCGGCATGATTGTGTCAATGACATTACTAAATGGGCCCAGGAGTACTTCAAGAAACTACTGTCGGTAAACACAATCTGCCGTGCCATCTGCAGATGCCAACTAAAGCTCTATCATGCAAAAAGGAAGCCATATGTGAACATGGTCCAGAAGCGCCGTCGTGTCCTGTGGGCCAGGGCTCATTTAAAATGGACTGTTTCAAAGTGGAAAAGTGTTCTATGGCCAAATTTGACATTCTTGTTGGAAATCATGGACGGCGTGTCCTCCGGGCTAAAGAGGAGGGAGACCTTCAGCGTGTCATCAGCGTTCAGTTGAAAAGCCAACATCTCTAAAGGAATGGGGGTGCATAAGTGCATATGGTATGGGCAGCTTGCATGTTTTGGAAGGCACCATGAATGCTGAAAGGTATATAAAGGTTTTAGAGCAACATATGCTCCCCTCCAGATGACGTCTATTTCAGGGAAGGCCTTGTGTATTTCAGCAGGACAATGCAAAACCACTTACTGCAGCTATTACAACAACATGGATTCGTCGTAGAAGAGTCCGGGAGCTGAATGGGCCTGCCTGCAGTCCAGACCTTTCACCTATAGAGAAAAATATGTCATATCTCTTCAGCAGCTGGAAACCTATATCAGGCAAGAATGGGACCAAATTTCAACACCAAAACTCCAGAAACTCATAACCTCGATGCCCAGTTGTCTTCACACTGTTTTGAAAAGAAGAGGAGATGCTACACCATGATAAACATGCCCCGTCCCAACTATTTTGACACCCCATCAAATTTCAAATGAGCTCATTTTGTGCATAAAATTGTAAAATTTCTCAGTTTAAACATTTGTTATGTTATCTATGTTCTGTTGGGAATAAAATATTGGCTCATGTGATTTTAAAGTCTTTTAGTTAGTCTTAGTTTAGTTTTCATTTTATTCATATTTAAAAAACGTCCCAACATTTCCGGAATTCGGGTTGTATTGACTTTTTTGTAAACCATCAATTGACTACCAGTATTAATCTGTGATAAACCCTGATTCTGTTTGTTCACTCTATGTTTAATGATACAGTTGAAATATCAGTGAAGGAGGGAGATTCAGTCACGCTAAACTCTCGTCTTACTGAAATGAAGGATGATGATGTGATTCAATGGAAGTTTGGAAATTATAAAAACAGTTTAATAGCTGAAATCAATAAATGGGCCAACAACATCACTGTATATGATGATGTTCTTGATGGGAGATTCAGAGACAGACTGAAGCTGGACAAACAAACTGGATCTCTGACCATCACAAACATCACAGCTGAACATACTGGACGTTATACAATATATAAGAAGTATATGGGCATGACTTTCATTCTTGCTCTCTATGGTGAATTAAACATTTTCTGATATATTGCTTTATTCATTTTTAAACTTAAAAATGTTTATTCATAAACAAAAAAAGTTATATGAAAATATTAATTTGTGTTGAACCCTGTTTCTGTTTCTTCTCTGTGTGTTTGATACAGATGAAATATCAGTGAAGGAGGGAGATTCAGTCACTCTAAACTCTGCTCTTACTGAAATGAAGTTGGATCGGATTCTCTGGACGTTTGGACCTGAAATCACTAAAATAGCTGAAATCAACAAACAGGCTGACAGAATCACTGTATATGATGATGTTCTTGATGGGAGATTCATAGACAGACTGAAGCTGGACAATCAAACTGGATCTCTGACCATCACAAACATCACAGCTGAACATACTGGATATTATCTACTACACATAACTGGAGCAAAAGAATCGTTAAAAGCGATCAGAGTTTCTATCTATGGTGAGTAGAAATAATTTTTTCTTTAAATATTCTTGATGTTAGCGTTTATTGACTGAGCTGGGTGGTAACTTACCGTCTCATACCCTGAACTCTCGGTTGATTAACTTACCGTCACATCGAGTGTGCCTGAAAAAAAAACACATCTGGGAGTAAGTTCAGCCAACTCAGAGTATGTTCCCGGTTAAAGGATTAGTTCCACTTTCAAATAAAATTTTCCTTGATATTTTACTCACCCCCATGTCATCCAAGATGTTCATGTCCTTCTTTCTTCAGTCAAAAAGAAATTAAGGTTTTTGATGAAAACATTCCAGGATTATTCTCCTTATAGTGGACTTCAATGCACTCCACTGTTGAAGGTCAAAATTACAGTTTCAGTGCAGCTTCAAAGGGCTAAACGATACCAGATGAGGAATAAGGGTCTTATCTAGCGAAATGTTTGGTCATTTTCTAAAAAAATACTGTAAAAAACTGTATATGCTTTAACTATATATGACCTTCAACAGTGGATTCCATTGAAGTCCACTATAAGGAGATTAATCCTGGAATGTTTTCATCAAAAACTTTAATTTCTTTTCAGCTGAAGAAAGAAGGACATGGACATCTTGGATGACATGGGGGTGAGTAAATTATCAGGAAAATTTTATTTGAAAGTGGACTCATCGTTTAACACATAAGACATTCTCAACAGAGCGATGAATCGATGATTGACCATGGAAACAGACACTAAAAGAAAAAGCGCGCCATTCTACTTCCCTCTTCTTTTGTTTAATGGTGATTTAAAAAACCTGCTTAGTGCACATTGCCACCTATGGGTGTTTGTGCAATAATTTTTTTTTTAAAACTTTTTATTTAATAAGTAATCTTTATTCACTGAGAATAAGAATTATATAGTTTTTTTAGATGATAATTTTTTAATAAGATATCACATATTTATTTTATTATAGAAATTTTTGTATAGAAAACGTCCTGTTATAAAAAGGGAAAAAAGCAGATCCATGTGTAAGATGACAATAAAATAAATACATATTAGAAGTGAATAAACATTTAAACATTATTGCTTTATAATAGTGCATTATTATATATAATTGTGGCGACCAGGGCGGGCGAGAGCCGTGAGGGAACGGCGCGAGGCCGGTGGCGCGAGTGTTAATGAGCTTCACCTGGGAGGCGCACCGGCCTTGAGTCCCTCACGGAGGAGCTCCGGGAGCATAAAAGGAGGAGCGACTACAGTGAAGGACGAGAGAGGACCAGGCCTGGACTTTATTTGACGTTTTATTATGTTTGTGTGGCCGGCAGACGTCCGCGAGGGTCTGCCGGCATTACTTTCGTTTTGTTCTTTGTTTATTTTATATTAAAGTTTGGTTGAATGTTCGCCGGTTCCCGCCTCCTTCTTCCCACATCTATGAACCACGTTACAATAATATTATATGTTGCACATATAATTGTAACTATATAGCTATATATATTAATATAACTATATTAATTATATAACACGCATCTGAATACCTCTTAAGCAAACTAACCCTGACCCCGCCGGAGCAGGTTATATTTAGAGAGCAAGTTGCTATGGCTACTTACATACCCTGAAAGTTACCTCCGCTTTTGGAACCAAACGTTGAGGTTATTTTACATAACATGCTTTCTTGAAATACCTTCCTGATCTCAGTTTGATGTTTTTATTCCTCAGACTCTGTCCACTGTTGTTGTTCTACTGCAAGCTGTGATCCGATTGGTCCTCTCTGCTCTGGTGGGCGTGGCTACTGTCATTATTCTGGTTTATGACATCAGATCCAGAAGAGCTGAACAAGATCGAGCACATATTCACACATCAGGTACATGATTGATGATGTCATTTCTCACAAAACTGATTTTGCATATATTAATATTTGTGAGATTTATTAATTTATGGCTGTATATGTTCATCTTTTTCAGGAAGTATTGAAATCTAAAGCAGAACGCTTTAAGTCTGTTAAAGTTCTTCAAGGTGCCGTAGAACGACTTTTCAAAAGATGTAATATAAGTCTAAGGTGTCCCCTGAATGTGTCTGTGAAGTTTCAGCTCAAAATACCCCATAGATTTTTTTTTAATAATTAATTTTTTTTAACTGCCTATTTTGGAGCATCATTAACTATGCACCGATTCAGGCTGCGCGGCCCCTTTAAATCTCTCGCTCCCTGCCCTCCGAGCTCTCGACTATAAGTGCAGTTATATAGTGCATAAACAAAGTTCACACAGCTAATATAACCCTCAAATGGATCTTTACAAGATGTCCGTCATTCATGCTGCATGCATGCATCGATTCCTGTGAGTATAGTATTTATTTGGATGTTTACATTTGATTCTGAATGAGTTTGAGGCTATATGCTCTGTGGCTAACGGGCTAATGCTACACTGTTGGAGAGATTTATAAAGAATGAAGTTGTGTTTATGAATTATACAGACTGCAAGTGTTTAACAAATGAAAATAGCGAGAGAATACAGTAAGAAATGATGGTAACTTTAACCACATTTAACAGTACATTAGCAACATGCTAACGAAACATTTAGAAAGACAATTTACAAATATCACAAAAAATATCATGATATCATGGATCATGTCAGTCATTATCGCTCCATCTGCCGTTTTTCGCTATAGACCTTTTTCACAAGAATCGGAAATCACGTGACGCAGGGTAAAGTTAGTTCCGCTATGCGTCTACGGCTATTAGATTGATATGCTCTTTTCTCAAATATCGCTTCTTACCTTTTCTGTTTTGTCTGTTTTCCAAATAGCTTTTCTATAATCTACAAAGAAATTATTTTCTACTTGTTTGTAGCTTATACAGCCACTCAGACCGTTGATCGAATTTACCGGCAGGTGGATTTATTACGAGCCGTAAGCTACTGTAAAGGCTACGCAGCTACTCATTCAGCAATTTCCCAGATCGTATTACGTACGACGAACATTATTTATATAATTTATTAATTTAAAAAAAAAATTAACTCCCAATATATACTTTAATGTGGGATATAAAGTCGTGAGATACATATATTGTCGTGAGTTTAATACGTTTTAAAAATATATAGTATGTTAATCTCATATGGTATCACATCCCACATTCAAGCATGTTATAATTAATCCTGATCGATTAAAATGATTAAACTAAGACAATTTCCAACACCACACTGTACACAACTATCAGTCTTTGCATGTTGCAACAGCACAACAATACTGTGCATAATACACACTTTAAGATGATGACGACAGGAAAATGAGTGAGAGATGACTTAAGTGTTTATATCCAGAAATATCCAGGGTGCGAGCGGTCCTGCTTCATGAATCAGAGGATCAGGCTTGTGTGATAAGGATCTGCCAGTCGATCATTTCCCCAGCACGTCGCTAAAAACACTCTATACATCCCAATATGTGCATACTATCCACCCTAAATAGTACTGAATATTACTAATGTCACATAGTATGCACGTTGAACGCAGACACTGTCTTTACAGACATGGAGCGCGATAATGCACAGCCGCGCCAAACAGACACAAAGAATATAACCAGTTTAACCGCCATCACTTCGAATGATTTATTAAATGTAGCTCTTAATGAGAGCGCTGTAGTCTCACCAATAATTCACCAAGACCGTTCAAACATTTTCATGACATTTAATTCGTAAAACGACTTTGATTCCCGAACTGGTTCTGATCGAGGCTATCTATCACTGTAACCGGAAAAACTTTTACACTGCGTGGCTCATTCCAGAAGCCAAAAACCCGGAAGTGTGAAAAAGGTCTATTGTTCTTGCTTGCTTACCTAGTCTGATGATTCAGCTGTGCACAGATCCAGACGTTAATACTGGCTGCCCTTGTCTAATGCCTTGAACATGGGCTGGCAATGTAAATTTGGGGGCGTACATTTAATGATCCTGACTGTTACGTAACAGTCGGTGTTATGTTGAGATTCACCTTTCTTCAAGTTTTTAAACAAGTGAGATTTATATAAGAAGGAGGAAACATGGTTTTGAGACTCACTGTATGTCATTTCCATGTACTGAACTCTTGTTATTCAACTATGCCGAGGTAAATTCAATTTTTGATTCTATGGCACTTTCAAGTTTGCATTTGTTCTACTAGTGTTTTTTTTTTAATAAATACTGATGATTTTTTTATAAATACTGATGATTATTTGAGTTTGCGCTTGCAGTGTCAGATTTTTAAAAATCTTATTTCTAAGGCTTTGTTTATTTTTCTCTCAGATAAAAAAAAAATGAATAAAGAGACACACAGATCTCACTTTACTACTACTACTGTATATTTGCTGTATGTATTTGCTTGCCTTTATCAATAAAGTTTTCTCACTCTTGAGATTCATCTCTCTCCATGTTTTATTATGTCACATTTATTATGTCGAGCACCTTAGGAATACTAACTTTGTGTATTTTAACAATTTCAGCAGTGTGGCACATATAAAACTTATCATATTAAAACGCTATTTGTAAATGTTTACATATAATTAAGCTCATTAGTTTTCCTTTTGTTTTTCTATCCACAATAAGAAACAAACAGCCTATGCATTTTTCCCATAGACTTTTGGAAAATCGCAAAAAATAAGCTCTGTGTTTAACAAAGGGTTATGACACTTACACATTTTGTCTATCAAGATAATCTTTAAAGTTAACACAACATTTATAGATTTTGAAGCCTAAATAAAGTCATCAGATATAAAAAGCTAACAGTAGGCTATAAACGGACTACAGCCCACCATGGTCATGAATCAACGTCACCACCACCAAGCTTCCTCAAACTTTATTTAGAAAACGACTTTATTTAAAAACATGCTCGCTGATTATGATCTGCGCTGTGTATCAATACTTATCCACTTTTTCATAAGAAATGCTGTCCAAATGTCCTGTTTGTCATGATGATGTCTAAAGTCCCCGCCAAAGGAAGTAGTCCCTTTTAGCAACTTGTTAGCAACCGCCGTTTTTTAGATAAAGGTTTAAAAGATCACAAGCGGGTTATAACTGGTGTGTTTTATGTCATAGATCAAAACGTGAAAATATTTAGAGGCTTTGTTAACCACAGACATTATTTCAGGCGAATTAGCAAAAACCCATTCAAAAAACCCATTGACTTTAAGGCGATGGAACCTGAAGTCCTAAAATGCTAACTCGCTTCCAGGGTTTGCATACAAAAACACATCATCTCTGAGGTACTCTATTTCAGATCAAGCTTACTGAACACAGTTGAGCCATTTATATCTTGAAGGAGCTCAAATTGGGCACCAGCCCCGAATTATTGCTTTATTTGTCCGTCTCATACCCAAATATCACAGTCTTTAGCAGCTTGTCTAAAACATGTGATAATTTGTTGCACAGTCTCACAGTGCTTTTGAATGACCGTCTCACTAATGCGTTGTTCACTCTGAATAATGTTAGCATTTAGAGCAGTGGTTCTCCACTAGGGGGCTCGATAGATAATGAATATTTATTAATTTATTTTATCACAGGTACAAAGTTTTGTTTGGATTGATGCTGAAATGTACAACATACACAGCAATATCCTCAGTGAACATGATTAGTGAAGTATAACACACCCACCATACCACATAAAATAGACATAAACAATGTTAGTTTTCTACTACTTTATGGAAGAGTCACATGATAGACCTTTATATGCTAACGCTGACCTTGATAACAGGGTGATCGGCAGCCATTTCGGTTTGAGATGTTCAGCTGCATCACTGTCACAGAATGCTGTTTATTAGCATGTGAAGTCATTCTTTGTCTGTTGAAAATCTTACAGTAATGTCTTCAAAACTCTCCTTTTCAAAATAATTATTTTGCTAAATGTTATATTTGCAATGTTGTACTTGAAACAGCTTATAATTTGAGGAGATTTCTTATAATATCCATGTATTTCCCATCCTTCTGTGCGTGTGTCTGTTGGTTTGGTTTGGTTTGTCACCCTTGAGAAAAGAACTAATAGATTTTAAAGCAAAGCAGTCCTTTGAGACAGAGGTGGTTTATATATGTTTTTTGTTGATTAAAGCTGTTTTAACTGAAAGATTGCATTGATTTTCAGCTCAACCCTCTTCATGTTGTATATTCTGGGAATTGGTTTTGTTTTGATCGATAAACTCGAGCCTTGAGGAGTAGAAGGTAATGAAAGAAAGCTTGCGTTACTCTTTCCTGGTGTTTTAATGCTGGACTCAGCGGCACATGAGCAAACATTCACCTGCAGGCGTCGCAGTCAGAGAAAGATAACGAAATATATTTGCTTTTTTAAATAAGACCAATATCACATTTTCTGTCTGTTTTCAAATGTTTAAAGAGTTTAAATACAGAGACTGGGCTAGTTGTCACAAAGACTATATCTCAGTAACTATAAAAGTTTGAGATCAATCAAAGTCCCTTTAAGGCAAGCCATTTCACTCGGCGGCCAATTTTTGTTTTGTGCATCTCCAATTTTATTTGAAACATCAAATTCTCCAAAGCTTATGATTAAATTTCATATTTGAAACCACCAATGAAATCTGAACAACAACTGTCTCAAAAACTTTGTTTCTAAATGCTCAAATCATGACTGCATTTATAGTAGAGAAGTATAGTAGTATAGTACTATAGTACTATATATAAGTATGTACAAATTCAAAGTACTTATAAAAGAGTAGGCAAAAAGTACCCGGATGACCTACTTCTGGCAAGGTTCTGAAGTGTGCATACGATGGACACTTTACTATCCCATTAGGATAGGCCACGGGAGAGGATTTGTAAATGGTAGTGAAGTGACGAAACTGGCGCTGGTAGGTCACATGATAATGACAATATGGCGAATTCAAAAGTACCTATTTATGACATTTCGGACACAGCCATCATCTCAGAACACTGACTGAAGCACACTTTAGCATATTTAAAAATAAGAGTATGCCTACTCATAACAGAAATAATATAGCTACTTGTAATGTTTATTATGGAAGCTTGTTTACGCCACTAAAATAATAATTGCAACTAATAATAATAATTGATAATAAAAAATAATAATTGCAACTTATCTCAAAATCCTGACAATTGCGAGTTTAAATCTAGCAATTCTGAGAAATAAAGTCTTTAATAAAGAATTCAAAGTCAGAATTGCATGATATAAATTATCAGTTAAAGTCCAAATTGCGTGATATAGTCGCAATTCTGACTTTTTTTCTTGCATTTGCGAATTTTTATTATGCAGTTCTGACTATATCTTCCAATTCTGACTTCATATCACACAATTCTGACTTTATATCTCCCAATTCTGACTTCATATCTCCCAATTCTGACTTTATATCACACAATTCTGACTTTATATCACGCAATTCTGACTTTGTAACTCGAAATTCTGACTTTATATCACACAATTCTGACTTTATATCACGCAATTCTGACTTTGTAACTCGAAATTCTGACTTTATATCACACAATTCTGACTTTATATCACACAATTCTGACTTCATATCTCCCAATTCTGACTTTATATCTCCCAATTCTGACTTTATATCACACAATTCTGACTTTATATCACGCAATTCTGACTTTATAACTCGAAATTCTGACTTTATATCACACAATTCTGACTTTATATCAAACAATTCTGACTTCATATCTCCCAATTCTGACTTTATATCACACAATTCTGACTTTATATCTCGCAATTCTGACTTTATAACTTGAAATTTCGACTTTATATCACACAATTCTGACTTTATATCTCTCAATTCTGACTTTATATCACACAATTCTGACTTTATATCACACAATTCTGACTTATATCTCGCAATTCTGACTTTATAACTTGAAATTCTGACTTTATATCTCTCAATTCTGACTTTATATCACACAATTCTGACTTTATATCTCTCAATTCTGACTTTATATCACACAATTCTGACTTTATATCTCGCAATTCTGACTTTACATCACGCAATTCTGACTTTATAACTTGAAATTCTGACTTTATATCACACAATTCTGACTTCATATCTCCCAATTCTGACTTTATATCACACAATTCTGACTTTATATCACACAATTCTGACTTCATATCTCCCAATTCTGACTTTATAACTCGAAATTCTGACTTTATATCAAACAATTCTGACTTCATATCTCCCAATTCTGACTTTATATCACACAATTCTGACTTTATATCACACAATTCTGACTTTATATCTCGCAATTCTGACTTTATAACTTGAAATTCTGACTTTATATCACACAATTCTGACTTTATATCTCTCAATTCTGACTTTATATCACACAATTCTGACTTTATATCTCGCAATTCTGACTTTACATCATGCAATTCTGACTTTATAACTTGAAATTCTGACTTTATATCACACAATTCTGACTTCATATCTCCCAATTCTGACTTTATATCACACAATTCTGACTTTATATCACACAATTCTGACTTCATATCTCCCAATTCTGACTTTATATCTCCCAATTCTGGCTTTATATCACACAATTCTGACTTTATATCACGCAATTCTGACTTTATAACTCGAAATTCTGACTTTATATCACACAATTCTGACTTTATATCAAACAATTCTGACTTCATATCTCCCAATTCTGACTTTATATCACACAATTCTGACTTTATATCTCGCAATTCTGACTTTATAACTTGAAATTTCGACTTTATATCACACAATTCTGACTTTATATCTCTCAATTCTGACTTTATATCACACAATTCTGACTTTATATCACACAATTCTGACTTTATATCTCGCAATTCTGACTTTATATCTCGCAATTCTGACTTTATATCACTCAATTCTGACTTTATATCACACAATTCTGACTTTATATCATTAAATTCTGACTTTATATCACAATTCTGACTTTATATCTCGCAATTCTGACTTTATAACTTGAAATTCTGACTTTATATCACACAATTCTGACTTTATATCTCTCAATTCTGACTTTATATCACACAATTCTGACTTCATATCTCCCAATTCTGACTTTATATCTCCCAATTCTGACTTTATATCTCGCAATTCTGACTTTATAACTTGATTTCGACTTATATCACACAATTCTGACTTTATATCTCTCAATTCTGACTTTATATCACACAATTCTGACTTTATATCACACAATTCTGACTTTATATCTCGCAATTCTGACTTTATAACTTAAAATTCTGACTTTATATCACACAATTCTGACTTTATATCTCTCAATTCTGACTTTATATCTCACAATTCTGACTTTACATCACGCAATTCTGACTTTATAACTCGAAATTCTGATTTTATATCACACAATTCTGACTTTATAACTCCCAACTCTGACTTTATTTCTCACAATTCAGACTTTATAACTCACAATTCTGACTTTATGTCACGTGATTCTGACTTTATATCACACAATTCTGACTTTATATCACACAATTCTGATGTTATAACTCCCAATTCTGACTTTGTGGAACAAACTATGGAATATGGAATATGGAAAATATGGAAATATTATTGACACTAAATTGTATGTTAATTACTTAATTACTTATTCTGTTGTCAGTGAAATACAGTCGAAGAGTACTGCCGAATTTATTGACAAACATTTGTGGTAAACTAAAACATATGTAATTTCTATTGAAACTGTTTGCAATAACACATTTGAAAACACTTCTCGTCACCAAGTTGCTCAACAGCACCCTCTGCCGTCCAGCATGCATATCTTTCTGCTTCCAATGTTTTAAATTATTAAAACTAAAAAAAATAAAAATAAATAAATAAATAAATTAAAGAAAGAAAAATAAACTATAAAAGAGAAAAATAGTTTCAGAAACATTTATTGGAGATGAATCTTTGGAATGTCAGTTGATCTGATTTGATCAGAGACAGTTTTTTCTTTTGTGATGCAGATGTTCAAATACAAAACATTGAAATCCATTTTAAGGCCTTGCTGTTTTTATTCATTTTTTTCCTTCCTACAACAGCAAATTACAGAGGCAGTATTGAAAATAAAAGATTTTTCTTTGCTTCCGCATCTTCTCGTAAAAAAAGAAAAGAAAAGAAAATCAGCACAAAATTTAAACGACAGTACAAAAACGAAAAGATAATCGGGTCAGGTAAATGGGAACTTTACTATAGGAAATCTGTATACCTTTTTCAATAATGAAAACATCTCGATAATTGACCATTTCAGAATCGTATTACATATTCTGAAACTATATTAAAAAAAATGAACACTGTCTTTTTTCATTTCCGTTGTCTTTTGTACAAATGAATGCTATAAACACATAAACTTCATCAAATATATTGATCAGTGCAACATTGTTTCTTTTTAGTTAATGCTACAGTATGCTTTCTCACAGAATCCCGACTGAAGCCAGTCACCGTTAACACACACGTAGCACGTGGATTCAGGTCATCGGAAAGAGATGGGAAAAGAAGTGTTTGCCACAGTATACAACACATTACATGAACATACCAAGAAACCTGTAGAAAACATTAGTATTGTCAGCAGTGAAGCCCTGTTATAGGTTAAACCATATGTGGGTGTCATTGCTAAAGTCAGATTCCATCCGCCAGTCCAGAACGGAATGATAATGAGCGACGAAACCAGCATCGTAAGAACCAATGAGATGACGCCTTAGCCGAGGTCTCGAGATGCCACGTGACAATGGGTTGTTGTGATTGGACCCTGCAGTTTGAGGCAACAGTCCTTTGGTACAGACACAAGGCCAATGACAGAACTCCACTATGACATCATCACGCAACCAGGATGTGACATCAAACTTTAATAGCACCACTCTTAAAATGACAGTTCCCCCTGATAAGAGAGTTTTATTCAAGACCACATGCATTCAAGCTCGACGGATGGTGAAATAAGCACTTTTGGGGCCGCACACTTCAAATCAAAGCAAGGCAATGATGATCATTCTTTTTTTTTTTTTTTTTTTTTTTTTGGTATGCTGGATAGACAGACATTCTGAATGTGATATGATGATGTAATAACCCAAACTCAACCGAGCCACTGCGGATGCCCATGATGAAATGTGCACTGGATTTGTATGAACATCTGTTCTGAACAAGGGCTGCATCTTTTGGGAGCGTAGCAAAATAACCAAACAGGAGGGAAAAAGCACACGTTTCACTTTCACAATACAGTCAGACGATTGTATTTACAACATACAACCCAAGAAAAAAGGGATACTGCAGCTTTCTTTTTTGTCCTTTTACTTGTTTCTTTGAAAAGGGCATTAAAATATATTAAAACTTATGTACAATATGCAGGATTTCAACATTAAAGCGCTATGAATTCACCGGGTTTTGTTTTGCAGATTCGACCGACAGCCTTTTTTGAGAACTAAAGGGTTGAAAACAACAGAGGAGGCCAAAAAAGATGTACCAAAGGCACTGACTGAACCATACCCAGAATGCAACAGGGCTGGATGATATTCCACCCCCTTTGATCTTTTGCCGTATCGTGGGGTAATTACCTTCCCTTGGTCGTATATGGTTCACTTGGGTTTTTATTTTTTTTTACACATCTCCTTAAAGCGCAAAACAATCTGTTAAAATAAAAATAAATGATTTTTTCCTCCTAGAAAAAAAAAAAAAGATAAATACTTTATAACATTATTATATATTGGTCTCAACACCAGCATCCGATTGTAAAAATGATCAACTAAAAATAATACAAAACAATAAAATAAAAAATTAAAATAATAATTTCAATCATCTGTACATATTCTTATTTTTCATTTTGTTTTGTTTTTTTGTTTTGTTTCTTTTAAATCCTTGTATTCAATGTTTTGTACACAGTGTCCCCTACTGGTAGGTTCCTTTCACTGCAGCTCCTGAGAAAAGCATGGCTCAGTCCCTCGTCCTCCCATTGGTTCACTGAACCACAGAGCCTTGTCCTCCTCCAACCGGATGGCATAGGCAGTCCGTTTTAGCCCCGCCCTCCCTGAGGAGAGGTTCCCTCTCATTGGTTGGCGCCTCACGCTTCTGAGTACGAGTTCTGTGAGCTGAGCTTGTCCTTCTTTAACTTGACACCGTCCACTAGCTCAAAGTTATAGTTTTCCAGGGCGGATAAGTTCCTGTCGGACATGCCGCTGTGGGAGCAGGCGCAGTAGAGAACCACACCGCAGATGGCGCCGAGGAAGACTCCCAGCGCGCTCATGGCGATGATGGTGATGAGGATGGGGTCCAGCGTCTTCAGCATGTTTCCGGCTCCGCTGATCTCATGGTTCTCCACAATCTCAGGGAAGTCTGTGATGTCCACAACTACAAAGAACAGGGAAGCCATGATGTATTAAAACAAGCCTGTTTGAGAGTGTTTTTGGATTGCATGTGCACTGTAAAAAGTGATCACCTGCAATTGTTATCTTAAAGAGCTATTTCTACCTGATTTAACCCATAAGAATTAGTTTGGGTGGTGTAAATTTTAATGTATATAGGTTGGCAGTGTTGAGGGTAACACATTACAATTAACTTGAGTTACAAAATCAGATTACTTTTTCAAGTAACTAGTAAAGTAACGCATTACTTTTTCAATTTACAACAAAATATCTAAGTTACTTTTTCACATTTATTGACTGACAGCTCTCCTGTCCTCATGTTGAGAGAAATAAAGTGCAGAGGTGTTGTGTGCGCTGTGTGAACATGATGGTTATTGTAGTTCTAGATTAAATGTAATCATGCATTTGCTCATCTCACTTTCACAAACACAACGCAAATGTAATCTAACGCAATTAGTTACTTTTTTAGGGATTAATGCAATATTGTAATGCATTACTTTTAAAAGTAACTTTCCCCAACACTGTAGGTTGGTTCAGAGATGTTAAATAACATTATTTTACTACATACTGTAACATAAGCTTTCTTTAGTCACTAATATTGAGAGTGATCCAACATTTATTCAGCATTTGTGTGCCTCAGATTTAAAAAAGCCACTTACTGATTTCATTGAAGTTGTCCTCAGGTAGAATCGGCTCTGCTGGGACATCTGGGTCTGCAAAAGGGCGACATAAAACAGTCAGGAAATGTATATAGTCCAATATTGTCATCTAAGTCAGCAGTTCTCAACTGCACAATGGCTTAAAATAATTTAAAATAAGATCTTGTTTTTAGCTTTAAAAGCTACAAAAGCTAAAAATATCAAGGTGTAAGCAGATTTTTTTTTATTTTTTTATTTGTTCCCTCAACAATTGCCATTTTTATTTAAGAACCATGGTTTTCACTATCTTGGAAAACCTGGATATATAAAGGAATTTTAAAAGTGCAATTTCTGGACCTGGAAATGTATTTAATCAGGTTAAAATTGCTATTTATGAGTGTGTGGTGTGTGTGTGTGTGTATATATATATATATATATATATATATATATATATATATATAAATAATGTATGTAAACTGTAATCACAATCGACTAGAAAAAATATTTTAAGGATTAGTTCACTTTCAAAAAATGTTTTCCTGATAATTTACTCACCTCCATGTCATCCAAGATGTTCATGTCTTTTTTTCTTCAGTCGAAAAGAAAACATTTTTGATGAAAACATTCCAGGATTATTCTCCTTATAGTGGACTTCAATGGCCTCCAATGTTGAAGGTCAAAATTACAGTTTCAGTGCAGCTTCAAAGGGCTTTAAATGATACCAGACGAGGAATAAGGGTCTTATCTAGTGAAACAATTGGTCATTTTCTAAAAAAAAAATGTAAATGTATATGCTTTATATAAACAAATGATCGCCTTACGAGTGCTTCCGCCAAAACCACACTTTTGTATTCTTCAAAAAGCTTACGCTGTATGTCCTACGCCTTTCCTATTCTACTTACGGAACGAACGCAGCGGCAGTTCTGTTTTTTCCATAAGTAGAATAGGAAAGGCGTAGGACATACAGCGTAAACTTTTTGAAGAATATGAAAATGCGGTTTTGGCGGAAGCATGTGCAAGGCGATCATTTGTTTATATAAAGCATATACAGTTGTATTTTTTTTTTAAACGACCGATCGTTTCACTAGATAAGACCCTTATTCTTCGTCTGGTATCGTTTAAAGCCCTTTGAAGCTGCACTGAAACTGTAATTTTGACCTTCAACCGTTTGGTGCCCATTGAAGTCCACTATAAGGAGAATAATCCTGGAATGTTTTCATTAAAAACCTTAATTTCTTTTCGACTGAAGAAAGAAAGACATGAACATCTTGGATGACATGGGGGTGAGTAAATTATCAGGAAATTTTTTTGAAAGTGAACTAATCCTTTAATCAATCTTGATTTGTCTCAGCTTTGGGTTACACTTTATTTTAAGTGTCTTTGTTACAGTGTAATTACACATTTACGTAGTGAGTAATATTAAGCAACTACATGTACTTACTATAAGGTTGAGGACTAGAGTTATGGTTTGGTTTAGGGTTAGCTGCATGTACTGTAATTATGCATAATTTATAGTTATTACTATAGTAACTACATGTAACGTGTAACAAGGACACTTTAAAATAAAGTGTTTGTACTGTAATGGGCTTATTGACTCACCCTTGCAGTCAGCCATGTTCAGATTGTCTAAGATTTTGATGTCGTCCACCGCAATGTCTCCCCAACTTTTTCTCTCCACTACGCTTTCAATTACCACCTGAAGTAAATAAAAACACAAAAATAGTTTTTAAATCTGTTTAAAATGCAATTAGTTTAAAAAATAACAGCATACAGGTTTGGAGCAACATGAGGGTGACTAAATAACAACAGTATTTTCAACAAGCTACTAACCAGCCAATCATCTTTTACATTCACTAATGACATACAGGGCTTGACATTAACTTTTTTGCTCACCAGCCACTGTGGTTAGTAGTTTTCCAAAATAACTAGCCACTCAGAATTTTCACTCAATACCATGGGGAAAATCTGCCATATAAATATTTTTAATATTATCTCATAAATTGGCAGCAGGTGTATTAGGCTGCTGTCACTTTAAGATCTGATGCACTGATCCATTATACTGTTACACATGTTTTCTTTCTCAACTGTTTACGTTCACTTTTATCATTTTAATACCTGGTAGGGTTTGTTGGAGTGTGGTATCAGCACACGACCCTCCCTCCACCGGTTGCCTTGATGACCGCTGACAGTCCAGAGCAGGACATCAGCTGAGCCCTGGCTGCTCTCCCTGCGCTGTTTGATGTGTAGCGTGCCGATGTGGGAGCCAAACATGTGGTACCAGAAAGACAAGCACAGGTCAGAGTCCTGCCCCGACACTGACGGACTCACTAACCGAGCCACTTCTGTCTCCTGAGCACCTGTCGCCAGTGTGTAGATGAAGTTCCCTGATCCACCTACGGCAGAAGGAAACACAGGATGTGAGGTTTGGAAGATTCACACTTTCTGTGCTGTAAGACCTATGCGTACATTTGTTCTCTTACCAGTGTGGTCCATGTTTGGGCCGGTGTTTAGAGTGGGGGTGCCGCTGGACTGGATCTGCCACCTGAAACCACTGTCCTCTGACATCCAGCCGCAGAATGAAGGATCACTGGCCCAGCCGAAGTCACAGGCAAACCACAGGAACGCTAAACACAGAATACACACACACATAGGGAAAAATTATTAACATTTGTGTTTTATGTGAAGATTGTTTTAGGTTCGCTTAAATTTAAAGTTTATATTATTTAAAGCCTAATAAATGTGTAGCTTTCAGTTATACTGTAATGCTGAATGCCTACAATTAATGGCTAAAATTGAGGGGGAAAAAATCTATTTCATATAGACAAAAGTAAAAAGATGCCATTGAACAAATATTAAAAATATAGGCTACTGTCTGTATGTTGTTTCTACATTAATTTGGAGATTAAATGTGAAATTATTACAGCATAATAATACATTAAAAACTTTAATGTTAGGTTTTATTAATTGACACCACTAGAATAAATATGATCAAAAATAACATTTATGTACAGTTAGGGTTCGTTAGGAAGTCTCTTCTGCTCACCAAGGCTGCATTTATTTGATCAAAAATACCAATATTGTGAAATATTATTACAGTTTAAAATGACATATTCTAAGTGAATATATAATAAAACATAATTTATTCATGTGATCAAATCTGAATTTTCAGCATCATTACTCCAGTCTTCAGTGTCACATGATCCTTCAGAAATCATTCTAATATGCTGATTTGCTGCTCAAGAAACATTTCTGATTATTATCAATGTTGGAAACATTTGTGCTGCATCAGATTTTTTGTGGAAACTGTGATACATTTTTTTTTTTCAGGATTCTTTGATGAATAGGAAGTTCAAAAGAACAGTATTTATTTGAAATAGAATCTTTTGTAATAACTTTACTGTCACTTTTGATCAATTTAATGCATCCTTGCTTAATAAAAGTATTAATTTTTTGAAAATATATAATAATAATAATAATAATAATAATGAAAGTTGTGTATATAACAAAATTATAATTTTTTGAAAAACACCAGAGTGTGGTTGATTAGGCTCTACACTGTAAAAAAGATTTGTTAGTTAAAAAAAGTAAGTATGATTGCCTTAAAATTTTAAGTTCATTGAAATTAAAAATTTGAGTTAATACAATGAAGGTGATTGGTTTAATCAACAGAAACTCAAAATATTATGTTATCTGAACCACATTAATTATCAAAGTTGATTTGACAAAAGATGTTGCAATAACAAATTATGAAAATATTTTTTTTTTTACAGTGCATAGAGGGACACAACAACAAGTTTTATATCTATTGTCCACTTGATGGCAATAGAGAGTTATTTTACAATTAGAAAATCCCAAGATTTAAGCATGAACATTTTCAAATCCATTACAATTTATTTTATGCCTAAGCCAAATCCACATTTATACAGCAAATATATCTAGATCTTGAGCAAGAAAACAGACCATACGAAACAATGAAGCTTTGAAATTGAGATTGACGTGACAAAACGAGGGAGGGATTTAACGATGCAAGATTGAGTGAGAGATACAGAGCCAAAGAGAGAGAGAGAGAGCCTGAGAAGCAGAGAGAATTGAGACAGAAGCACGTCTAGGATGTCAGCTCTGCCGGTGCCTGCACAGCCTCAGTGCTGCTTTTCTAGACAGTTTAATAAAGCCAAGCGCTCCGCTCCCTTAATAATGCCAGGATTCTCTGCGAGTTTCGGAGGGTATTTGCTCACTGCATGCGGAGGAAAGAATTTCCCATTAAAAGCCGCAGCTCAGGCACGCAGCCACTGCCGCTACAAAAAATGCCAGTTTCCAATTAAAAGTTATTTCTTCTTTTCCATCTTTAAATGGACTGGGGCTGTAGCAGTGGAGGACAGTGCACCGTTTTCACCGCAGTCCAGAACGTTCTACCAGTTTTGAATGCTTGTCATAGCAAATAAACCACATCCAATAATAGAAAGCGCACACATCTACTCAATGTTAACCAAACCAAGACCACACACACACACATACACTCACGCACAAGGACACATGCTTATTAGGACCTTCATTCTATTCAGTTGTTTTGCTGTTGTGATGAGGCTCAGACAGGGCCAAACAGACACACACACAAATACTGGCTAATTAGGCAAGGTCAGTTAAGGGGCATTTCTCATTTGCCCATTAGTGAGGAGTCTTGAATGGCTAATCAGTCATTATGCTGAATGAGCAAATCAAAGGGGCTCTTTATAGATTTTTTCACAAGAACACTTCAGAAACAAGATTACGTACTCATCTTTGAGTTTACGCACTTATAATCAAATAGCCTAAACAACCAAACAGAACAAAGAAAACATACGATAAGAATTTTCTTTCTTAAAGGTGCGGTGTGTAATTTCTGTTCTGCTGGCGACAAGTGTTTTTTGTTATGTTACCATCTCAAACTCATGCTGGACCACATACATAATTAATCATTTTAAATAGTGTCGTTTACACTATTCATGGAAGTGAGCTACGATTGGCTTACTTATAGTGTGGTCTCTGCAAATTGGACTGGGATTTAAGGAAGTTTGCTAACATAGCAAAAATGGTACGCCGCACCTTTAAGGGAGTTTGCATTAGCAAAATCCAGGATAATTAAAGAAATTATAGATAGCAATTGCACAGAGAAGGAAAGTACTATAAGATAAGTACCTTTCTCACCTGGAATGGTGGTCATCTCTGTGGTTGTCTCTGGCGCAGCGGTTATACCTGTAGTGTGAACACAGTAAAGGCCATTAGATGAAATTTAAAGGGAGATGATTTAAAGTAATGTTTTATTTGGGTATTATCTGGAGGTACGGATCTGACTGTGCTAATTCCCCTCTTTGTGTGTGCTTAGCATTTTTAAAATGAGCTTTGCCGGATGAGACATGCAAATACATTTTTGTTCATGTGGAACCTTTACTTTTAGCATTTAGCAGAGGGGAATGTAATTCTGTGCAACACACACTCTGTGAGACTGCACTGATGTGAACACAGAGGAGATTAGAGGCAGAATTTTAAATCTAGTGTTAGTATTAGCAGCTGGAGAGCAGAAGGAAATTTAGTAGTCAAACATGGGCACCGAGGATAAGTGCGGACTATTGCTGAATTCAGAACCGCATACTAGTATACTACTCGTACTAATTTTACCACATCATTCTATGGCAAAAATACGTGTACGTGAGGGTCAGCGTACAGTGCGATTACATCATCAGAAGAGTATGTGTATGCTCAGGTTGCACATGTGCATATTTTTTTTTTTTGCAGTAATTAGTTTATCCACAAGGTGGCAACCGTGCCCTTGGGCCGTCGGTTCACAAGGTAGTTGAAGAAAAGCTGCATAAACAGAACACACCCGATCACATGCAAGCTACAGCGACGATGGAGGCTAGATTGTGCGAAGAGGTTAGAAAGTACCCTCATTTTTGCAACTCTAGCATGAAAGAATACAAAGATGTTTACATGGGTTGTAACTCGTTGTGAGTGATTGCTCAAAACTGCGCATGCGTCGAACATCTGTGTATGTGTGCTAGTCAACCGAAGTATACTTTCCAAGGCTGTGTGTTCAACTGTTTGTGTACACTAGCGTACGTGTAAAAAAAACAAAGTATACCCAGGGCTTTAAGAGTAGTATGCGGTTCTAAATTCAGCATATGGCTATGTTGGAATGGAATACTATCGTAGTGTATACTGCATACTGTTTTATGTTTTATTTTATGAGAAACAGTATTAATTATGAATGGAATGAATTGGAATGGAATTATAACGTACTGAAAGCTACCTACTACACTGTATACTGCATACTGTTTCCTTAATATTAAATAAAGCAGTATGTACGAACAGACAGTAAATTTTGCATTTTAAGAAGCAGTATGCTCAATTGATGTTATGTACATGACTTTAGTATGTACATGTTATTCTACATACTACAAAGTATATATATTGTATACTGTTTTTAAACATACATGAAGCAGTACAAACCATTTAAACTGAGAATGCTACATTGTTGTGAAATAACTAGTGAAACATGTGATAATAAATGCAGTGAATTTGCATTTTTAATCCAATTTTGTATAAAACAGTCCTAACTTTTGGCAGTCCATGAAGTCACAAAGTAGAAGTTGAGATTGCATTTGATATCGCTCGCCATTCATTCATCACTGTCTGGATTTTATAATGTAATGGAAGGTCAAGTGGAGTGCATTTGGCAAATGTAGTAGGATATTTCAATATTAGATGCATACAGAAAATTTGCATACCATGCACAGTATACTTAATTTCTAGTAGGAGTAGTATGGTAAGTTTGGTTATGGGGGAAGCGATGATTAGGGTCGCTGGTGTGAAGAGTGATTAGTGCAGAAGCATTCCCAAAAAAGGCTGATGCTTGCAGAAGCAAGGTGGACAATTAGTCTAGTGGGATTAGCATAGTGTTATTAGCATAGAAAAAGGTGCAAGATGCAGTAAGTAAGGGTGCAGTCTCTGCAGGCGGGTGTTAGCACCTGTCTGGTCGTAGTCATCACCTGTTCCGCTATGGCAGTTGGCCTGGTCATCATCACACTCGTCTGATGGTGTGGTGGAGGAAGCGGGCGTAGTAGGAATCACTGTAGGCACTACAGAGAGAAAGAGAGATAAAGATACTCATGATATTACACAGGGCCAAATGCATGATTTCATAATTACCAAGGTTATAAAATGTAGTTGGCTAAGGGGCAAGCTTTAAAATCACGTAAGTAACATACATTATTTGTCAAGCACAGCCTGATAAATGATACTTAAACATGAGAATCAGGTTAAATGTTGCAATGAATGATACACAATGCAAAATGGAAATACAGAAGAGACTACGTTTAATGCTACTGATAATGTTGAAATATCAGCATTCTTGGAACTATAATGACCAATTGGTTACACTTTACAATAAGGTCCCTTTAGTTTATGTATTAACTAACATTAACAGTGAGCAATACATTTTTTACATTGTTAGCTGAGGTCCATTAAATAGCCTAATATTAACAGGTACAACTTTTGATTTTAATAATATATTAGTAAATGTTGAAATGAACATAAACTAAGATTAACAAATGCTTTAGAAGTATTGTTGTGGAGAAAAAAATAAATAAATAGCCTATTAAGTATTTGGTGCTGTGATGAACACCAAAGCGAATACAAAAACTTTAATGGCGGTTTGAATAATACTGTTCCATAAGCGCCATCTACTGTCAGAAAGTGAATGTGCATTTTGCTTATCCGTGTTGGGCTTTGTTTTAGAGTGTGCATTCATTATTACGCATTACTTTTTCAAGTAACTACACTGTAAAAAAGAATTGTTGGTTTAACTTAAAGTTACCTGGTTGCCTTAAAATTTTGAGTTAATTGAAATTAAAAATTTGAGTTAATACAATAAAGGCGATTTGTTTAATCAACATAAACTCAAAATATTATGTTATCTGAACCACATTAATTATTTAAGTTGATTTGACAAAGGAAAAAAAAAATTGTGATCAATTTCATTTCACTTTTGGTGTGAAAGGGCCTTAACATTTGCCAAAAAATATTTTTTTTTTGTTATTTAAAAAACAAATAAGCAAGCCGAGCCCAGGTGAGAAAAAGTAACACAAAAGTACTTTTCATAAAAAGTTAATAGTAATGCAATTAGTTACTTTTTTAGGGAGTAACGCAATATTGTAATGCATTATTTTTAAAAGTAACTTTTCCCAACACTGGCTATGAATTACAATGAAAAGTGTAAAATATAGCCTATATATTTCAATACAAATAGCGAAATTAAACAAAAGTTTATTAGTTTGCATCCCTAAATATTTTTGTCAGTCGTTTATCATTTCTATTGTAAAACAACTGACAAATATTAAATCTTGATTTTAGCTACTTACATCTTATCTTGCACTTTACTACCGTTTACTGAAGTGATCCAGCTGGAATTCATGATCAACATTCAGCAGATTATGTGAGATTATGTGGATTTGATTGGTCATGTCAAACATTTTGACATTGATGAGCATTGTCTGACCGCTGACAGCTCAGATGAGAAGGTCAGTTATCGTGCTGTTTGGCAATATCTGTGCAGTTAATACTAGGCATTTATTACACAACCTTCATTATATACACCGCAGAAAATCGGGGACCTCAATGGTGGGTATAGCCCTGCTCTTACACAAGTGTCACACAAAGCGACAAGTGATGAATCACCTCTCATCCCAAAAACCATGGCATATCAGTGATTACTGAATGCCCAAAAAGCATTTAAAACCATGGTATTTTTTGTAGGTCACTCCACAAATCATCTTAATGATTATGCTCCTTCTGTAGTCTTTCCAAGTCTTTAGCCCTTTGATGGAGTCCTGTGCGTGACTCTGGCTGCTGGGGTTTAGGCTGCAGGGTTGAGGATGTTATGCTCCACCCTGGGCCTGTACAGCTCCCTGAAACTGCTGTGTCCTCTCATTATGGCTGCCTGTGCCCCTTTGGATGTGGCCTTTGCCTACATCTGCCTAAAGCCCTGTGTTTACTCTCAGCTTGTAATGAGCTGCCCATAAGCCTGTAGGGCTTTCCCGGGATAGAAGGAGGAAAAAAATGAGCAGGGAGGGAGAGGGGGAAACGAAGCTGTAGTGTAAGTTGTGTGGGTGAACTGAGGGCATTTTAAAGATAGTTTCTAAAGCCAAGGGGTCGCAGAGAGGTCATCATGCTGGCTCTGGACAGCATTGTTGATCGCACACTCCTGCTAGGACTTGGCGCCCTGCTGTTAGGAGAGTGTATGTGTATGTGTGGGGTCACTTGTTTGAGTGTGAGAGTTTTAGCTAAGACACTGGGTAAATTTATATACAGAGTGTTGGACTGCATGCACATGTGCTGGCATTAAAAGTGAAAACAAGCATTATCATCTGACTAAAGCTCCCGGTGGGATGCTGTGGCTTACACAAGCAAGTCTCACAGTCTCTCAGAAATCCAATATGTAAATCCACTTAACGCTGCCTCAACAGAAAACACACACACACACACCCCATCAGAGCTAAGCTAATTCAGAAAGAAAGACAGAGGGAAAGACATCAAGGACCTTTCCGTAATCCTTCAAGGCAGGTGGACCAAAGATTATCTCCAGCTGTGAGGGGCCCTGTTATTTAGGAGTGTCACAGGCCCCTGCTTTTCTGGGTAGGAGACATCCTTTGATGCCGCATCGAAGGGACAAGTAATTATGCAGAAAGCTAAACCATAGCCTATCCTGTTCTCCTGAGTGGATAAGTCCAAATTTAATGAAATAGCATCTGTACTATAAGACCACATACTCGAGGACCTTCAAAACTCTATAATTTTGTCTTTTGTTCACTTGCTTAAGACAGTATGTCTTCTCAGTGCAGCGGGTCTGTCCATTATGTGTATGAATCACTGTTGAGGAAGCTATTTGGAAAATGCTACATATAAAGCTACGCATAATTGCCGTTAGTTAAGCTAGTCATGCTAAAAGCAGCAAGTTATACAAAATCACCAGCAAACTGGGTTTCTCAGCAGGATATAAGGTATTAGCAAAGAGTAGCTAAAGCCCTATTTGGACAGTAGTTGTTTCTCATGGGGACGTAAGGTATTTTCAGCATTTACAGGGGCTAGTCTGTGATTTCATTGCTGTCGGAATCCAGAATGTCAATGTTTTTTAATACGGTTTAGGGAAACAGCTGTGACCAACTAGTTGATGCATCATACTATGGTAGTTAAGCAGCGAGTTACAGTGTTGTACAGGAAATGCACCCCAAATTATGATTCACTTCCTAATGGTATAAACGAGATTATTGTCTTGGCTTGCTTCACTACAAAGCTGCGTGTGCAATGCAATGAGACAAAAAAAATTTGCTGTGCAAAGTGCTACAAATAATTAACTCACTACACTATCTTGAAAACAACTGAGCAACTGTTATGCGAGTGAAAAATGTACTTAAGTTAGTAGCGTCACTACTATTACTCAGCAGTGGTATGAATGAGTGGTTATGTGTGTGTGTCTGTGAATGAGTTTTCAACTTACCTTCCATTTCACAGCCCAGGAGTTCCAGTCTAAGTCCCATCCCAGCAGGAGTGGCTCTGTCTGGGTACACCCTAACAAAGCGTGTCAATATAGGCTCCACCGTCCTCAATGCTGGTGTGTCATAGTTCAAATTCCCCTCAAAAATCTGCCAAGAACAATGACAGAGTCCAAGACAATAGTAAGCAGTCAAGCAGAGAATGAGAACTTGGAAAGATAAAAATGGAAAAAGATAAAGGGGAAAGATTTATTAAGAGTAGTCTGACAGGGAAAGCAAAGAACAGAGATTTAATGAAAGAGAACGAGTGAGAGGGCACACAGCTCACACCTCTCTTAACTTTAGCACTGCTGTATGTCTAATTCAACAAAGCACTAGAGAAAAGAAACTCTTCAACTTTACTTCTGACACTGTACGGCTGAGCTAGCTCAAAAAATAAAGGCTGCAGGCTAACACTGCAGTCTACGACAGCAAGATGCACAGCCTTTCAAAAGCATCCGCCTTTGACTTCACACTTCTGAAGTCTTACAACCCAGACACAAAGTACCACAGGAGATAGACAGAAAAAAAGGAAGGAAAGACAGAAAGACACTCGCCAGAGGTAACAAAGGTACAGAACAAGATGAGGAGTCATGAAAGAACATTAATGGCCATCATGTCTCCTTTTGTCCTTCAAGCTAAAGAAGAGATATAAGGGTTTTGAAAGGGGCCTTCTAAGACTGATACTGGGGATAAGGCACATAGTCCATGCTCCACAAAAAAGACAAATTTTATGTGATTCATGCTGTCAATTCTTTTCCGAAATTTGCCGGTTTCATGCATGATGACCATGATTGTTAATATGCACTATACTATATACTTAATCATTGTTCTAGTTATCTGATTTCCTACTAGTTTTCTGCTAGTTTTTATGATTCTAATATCACTCCATGCTCTCTTCTTCTCGTTTAATAACTTTAACTTGTTTATTTGTGGTTTAAAACCAAACAGGATAATGTACAGTTGCCTGATGGTACATTATCCGTTACATACAGTAACATTATTTTGTGTTGTTTTATGACTGTTGTTAGGGTTAAATGTATTGGTAGTATTGTTGAATGCATTTGGGACGTTTCCCCAATATTGTGCTCACAGCATTAGTCTAATAATTGTCATTCTCTCCTCGGTCCATCTAAAGGCTTTGGGAAGAATGGAAAGAATACATTATAGCTCCACATTCAACTTTCTTAAACTTTCTTATTTCCTAAAAGTCAATCTCAGTCTAGCACCCATAGTGATTCACAACCATTCTAAATGAGCATCCAGTTTATGTCCAACTACCTTCCAGCTTCCTCATATCTTACCTTGGGCTTGTTGCCAGTAGCATCCATCACCATTTTCCAGTCGGATCCATTGTTGCTGTAGCCCAGCCGAAACTTCTTCATGAAGACCTTGTTATCACGATGTTTGCCACCCTGGATGATCAAACCTCTGACCAGTTTTTCCTCGCTCAAATCAATCTGTAGCCACTCGTCCACGTACGGCTGGGACTGTGACAACAACGTCCATCCCGAACGGCTGGTCAGCAGACGAGCATTCTCTGACACCCAGGTGCGCTCGGTGTGAGAGGAGACTGTGATCTGAGAGTCTGCGATGAGGCCTGAGACCATTCCCAACATTCCTGAACATGGGTACTCTGTTGAGGGAAAAAGAGAGTGTTAGATTGAAGAAAGTTTTAAACCCTTCACTAGTGACTATCCCAAGTACATTTCATGTTTTTAAGAGCCTTAAAAAACCTTTGAATAGCGATCAATGGAGATGCATTTGGACCCAGATTGTGTAGTTATGGCACCGACCAGCAGGGGCTAACAGAGCCAAGCTAACCAGCCATATCCTGATCCCTTGGTTAGGCTGTTTTCTAACCTGCCACTGCTGTGGCAAAACAAATGTACCATTATTTGTCATGCCAATAAATCACATGGGCACGGAGAAAGAGAGAGTTGTTTGAGAACACATAGAGTGGAATACTTGAATGATAATTGAGGGAAGTATCTATGAAAGATTCGATTAGCTGTGAGTGGATGAGTATGAGTGGAAGAGAAAGAAAAGAGAAGAAAAAATGACGTTGGCTGATAAACATGGTAGAAATGGTCACGTCTCAGTGAACTTGAAAACATTCTTACCAACAACCTAAAGAGGTCACAGGCCATAAAGAGGCCGAACAAAGAGAGAAGGAAAGACATTCATTGCACAGGAAAGACAGATGAAGTGGACAGAAGAGATAAGAAACCTCTTGTTCTCTTTGTTTCTCTCTCTCCATCTTCCTTTCACCAATGACCTTGTGCATTCACTCTTCTGCCTCTTTTTTTCTCAAGCTACCTAATTAAAACCTTTCTCTCGAGCTTCTACCTTTCATTTCTGAACAGTTTCTTGCTCTCATCCTTAGTCCTGCTCCACTCCTACCTTCCTTTTCTTTTGTTTTTCACCTGCTTTCTAATTCAAACCTACCCCTTCATCTCTCTTGCAATCTGTCTTCATCTCTCCAAACTGACTTTCTTTGTTCCTGCGTTGATAATAAGATTTTTCACGCATTGCTACTTTTAGGTAAAGGCATGTTGAGTTTGAGGAAAATTATCAGACACGCAGCGCCGACCGACTGACTGTCTGTGAGTTGCCTGTCACGACTTTCATACCTTCTCTGACGCTGTGGGATTTGTGACCTGCCAGCGATACCATAATCTACGATCAGCACCCGTGGAGCAGGAAAGCGTCAGAGACAATCTTGGACTAGTCACAGATGGACCTAATGTCCCGTGAAATACCATCAGAACAGAGTTTTCATTCACAACACTGCCTTTGTACTGATGTAGGGAAGTTCCTCTGTAGTTCTGGAACGGAAAGAGCACTTGTCTGTGACCCCTTCAGGAGTTGCACAGAGTCCAAATGTAAGTTCCAGGCTCCTAAAACAACAAATGCATGGGACTTTGATTTTCCTTTTGTTTGTTTGTGGATGTACAGCCAGGGTTGGGTTTCTCATACCCTTGCCAGATTTTGAAGATGTCTCTGTGAATAATTTCTGATATATGCGTGCCAAATTGTTTCGGGACCTGAATGAAAAAGATCTGCACTGGCGTGGTTGGACTTCAAAGTTTGGAAGACAACCAAGTTTATTTTCTATCTGCAGGCTGGCACTATTTTCCGGACCAGTTTATGGATCTCAGATGGGGATGCTTGGTAGGTCCTGGTGTGGTAGACCCTGACAGACACACCCTGAGGGTGGACTGGTTCATATGTATCACGTGTATCATCTGTTGGTTTGGTCTGTGCACAGCGCATAAAGGCTGGATGACCACACACACAGATGGTTTTATTTACAAACAGCGGGAGGAAGTTTATTAATGGCTGTGTGGATGTGGAAAGCCCATCAGACCTGAACTGTGCACAAGACCACCTTCTAACTGCCAGCCGGCATCCTCCATGGGTACCGTCAAGGTACAGAGTTTACAATCATAGTGCCCAGGAGTAGTGTCTGCGAGGGTAAAGTGAAGGTAATACCATGGTACTTTAATACTTACTATGGTAATGAATGGTTATCATATTGGTATATATTAATCTAACAAGTACATTTCCTTGGTATATGCCCAGCTAATGGTTAGAGAATCGGGCTGGTAACCCAGCCGGGTTTGAGCCTCAGTACCAGCAGGAAATGCCTGAGGTGCCCTTGAGCAAGGCACCTAACCCCCAATTGCTCCCTGGGCACCACAGCAAAAATGGCCCCTTGAGCCCCTGCCCCTTTGGTCGTGAAAGTGAAAGTGCCCTTTGCGGTCATATCACAGAGCCCCAGCGTTCCCATTCCCGGAATGCAATTTCTACCGAGGGTGAACACTTTTGCAACCGAGGGCCCCCTCCCCCTGCAGCCCCCCGAGTTGTTTACTACTTATTACTGCTAATGCGTGTGCACTAACTAGATGGGTTACATGCAGAGGACAAATTCTGAGTATGGATTACCATACTTGGCCTTCATATGTCATGTACTTACTTACTTCAAATAATGGCATCACATAGTAATACTATGGTATTTTGACCTGTTTACCTTGGTACTAAAATAATGGTGTTTATATGGTACTCTAGGGTACTTTCATGGCTTTTGGACATGCACCATGGTATTCTTGGCATATCCTGGTAAATATCCAAAAACATGGTATTTTTAAAGTATATCTTCAAAAAATACACTTTTAACATAGTACCTTGAACTAGTAATACCATGGTTCTTGATAGTAAGTGAAACTAGGGGAACATTCTTTTCTAATCAGTCACCCAGCTTGGCCGCATCATAACAAGGGAGCCCGATGCTCACTGATGATGTCACTGGGAGGCCTCCGCTCTTGTGATGTGTTTAGAATGCGGTCTGTTCACCCATCCAAAACATGACTGCAACAGCTGCGCTCCAGAACTGTGGTGAACCGCACACATACAGTACACGCACAAATATACAACCAGTGCGAAATCTGTGTACACACACACAGTCTAAAAATAAGCCCCCCATGCATGTTGAATGTAAAGCTGATAGACGTTGCATGATGGCAAACACACTCGCCCTCCTCCTACACATATGAGGAAATGTTCTCAGCAGGGAGGCACTGATGATATGAAAGCCTTTGCAATCAAGGCTCTGTAGGGTGGAGCCATGCCAAAACATGCAGATGAGTATGCAAATGAGGCCAGGGCCAGCTGGGCCTGACTGTGGCTGGTGGGTGTAGATCTCGGCGTGCACAATTGCATGTGCAATATGTACATCTGTGTGTGTGAGAGGCTGAGAGGTTAAAGCTCAGGGGAGGAGGGTAGAGGCAGAATTGGGGTAGAAGTGAAGAGGCTGCAACAGCAGCCGTGCATGCTGTGCACGCCATTCATTTTGAATGAAGTACATCCAAACGTGGGGAAACATGAATACACGGTCCTTTTCGTTGACGTGAACACTTGTCTTTAATGCAATAGCTCATTGACTATTGCACACGCGCGGTTCACACATGGCTTTCAGAGGCATGAATAAACACTTTTCTGTATGCCTGCCTCTAAAGCAAGCAAAATGTAAACCATCTAATTGAAAGATCATGATGGAGTGGTGTGTTGACAAAACACTGCTTCTAAATCTGAATTAACACTCTGCTTCTAAACAGAATTTTTGATATATCCCAGTTGTGCTGTTGACAGTTTGTTTTGAGGCCTGTGAAAAGAACCAGATTCTTTTGGAACCAACCTGAAATTTTGCATCCATACACCTCGAACCGCAGGGCGATGCCGGTCTCCCATGAGTAAGGTCGAATCCGGAGGTATCGCGTCAACGTGGGCTTGGGGAACGCGGCTTTCGCTACGTCGGTAGGGTTGGTGTTACCCTGGAAAATCTGACAAACGAAGAACAAACACATTAATTATTAACATTGTTTGTTTAAGGGAACCACCAAGGACAGACCGTTGTGGCCTGGGACTCACCTAACATTCTGCCCCAGAAACAGAGAGAAATGATAGGAATGCGTTTAGATCAGCATCTTCAAATGTGACAACCTAAATAGAGCCTGAATTGAATTATCTCTGGAGCCAACTGTGTAGCAATACAAAAGCTACTTTGTGATGTCAGAGTCTGGGTTACAACTAGCGCTGAATGTTTTGGACGCTTCAGTTACACAATGGTCTCTGTTGTTGTTTCAACAGACATAGCGATGAATCAAATTGTGTTTTGTTTATGGGCACTGATACTTGCTGACAGCTAGCACATGTTCTCTGTGAAGGGAGGATCTGGACATTGTGTTACAAGAAAGACAAATGAAAGCAAAGGCGACTTTGTTGGACATAGCATCTTGGCACTGTATAAAGGTCAGCAGATTTTTTTAAGTACATCTTGAAGTTTCTCTCTTTCACTTCCTCAAATCACGACTTTTTGCTTTCAAGATGAGACAAACTCAGAGGAGAGTTAAGAGTGAAATGCAATTGCTGATGTCTTCACACCTGATTACCTAAAGGGAATATGGAAATTTGACTAAAGCCACTGACCTGTAAAAAAGTTTTATAGCTGACAAAAATGATAAAGCTGATTTTCCAGTAATCCTGTAATTAAATTTCTAAAAATTACATTTAAGTTATCTGTGGGAACTCTATTCATAATGCTGTTGCCACCATTTTCTATGCAAGAAGTCAATCTAGGCAACCTTAAAGGATTAGTCCACTTTCAAATAAAATTTTCCTGATAATTTACTCACCCCCATGCCATCCAAGATGTTCATGTCTTTCTTTCTTCAGTAGAAAAGAAATTAAGGATTATTCTCCTTATAGTGGACTTCATTGGCCTCCAGACGGCTGAAGGTCAAAATTACAGTTTCAGTGCAGCTTCAAAGGGCTTTAAACGATACCAGATGAGGAATAAGCGTCTTATCTAGCGAAACGATTGGTCATTTTTTAAAAAAAAAATACAACTGTATATGCTTTATAAACACAAATGATCGCCTTGTACGTGCTTCTGCTTTCCGTATTCTTCAAAAAGCTTATGCTGTATGTCCTACGCCTTCCCTATTCTACTTATGGAAAAAAACTAAACTGGTGCCGTTCGTTCCGTAAGTTGAATATGGAAAGCGGAAGCACGTACAAGGCGATCATTTGTGTTTAAACATATACAGTTGTATTTTTTTCGAAAATGACCAGTTTCACTAGATAGACCCTTATTCCTCGTCTGGTATCGTTTAAAGCCATTTGAAGCTGCACTGAAACTGTAATTTTGACCTTCAACCTGGAGGCCATTGAAGTCCACTATAAGGAGAATAATCCAGGAATGTTTTCATCAAAAACCTTAATTTCGAAATGACGAAAGAAAGACATTTTGGATGACATGGGGGTGAGTAAATTATAAGGAACACTTTATTTGAAAGTGGAATAATCCTTGTGCAGTGTGCAACCTCTCTCTCTCTCAGTGTATTGCTTTAATATCAGTACATTCAACACAATTCTAAACAAGACAAGGTCAAATAGGCCTTACAGGATAGCCAAGTCAGGGTATACAGCCAATCCGTCTATCCCAGAATCCATGCTGCTAATCGTGTCCCTGGGCACTGCTTTTCAAAACGTGTGTCTGGGAGGGAGACACATGAGGAGCCATCCGCTATCTTTAAATGTCACGCCAATGCTCTGCCCTACTGCTCTAAGTAGTAAAAAGGCTTTCCTTTGTGCAACAACCCCACAGTCGAACTGCTGTTTCAGCAGTCTGTAAATGGGCCCTCACCTCACAAAAGCACTTTAGAGCCAAGCAGACAGAAACAAGGCACCGCACCTTAAAAATGCACACTCTAAAAAGAGAACAGTGTACTTTAGTTGAGGGTCGACATAGAAATTGGGCCTTTGGGTATATTTAAGCTCACTGTTACTTCCAAGCATGAAGATGTATACGCACACACACGCACACACACACACACACACTCACACGTACGTAACCATCTAATTGGTTTGCTGAGCTTGACAGGTCTATTTCAAAACTTGTATTGTTAGAGCAAGTCTGCCAAGCAGACATAAACATGCATATGAACACGTCCTGCACTCACAAATGAGTAAAACAAACTGCACACACTGTGTCTCAAAACCTACAAAGCTGCATACAGAGGCCGAATCTTTGGATCATTCAGCAGCCAAATCTAGTTATATACACTTAAAATTTAAACATATGTAATAGGCTACATCATGTTTTCACATTACACTTGAGTTGTTTGGTTTAAGGTAAAATTTGATTCTGGGGAAAACATGTTTTTGACAATAATATGCGTTTTCTTGTTCTATCTGAACCTGTCTTAGATCTAGATCTATGATCCCCAAAATGATGTCTAGGTTGGTAGCTCACAAGGTTTCGAGAGTCAGCCAATGTGTCAAATGTAATAGGCATGTCTTCCTGTAGTTAACTGTTCTGTGTTGAGGGACACATTAGAGTCAGCTCACCCGATGGCTAATCGATCAGCCTCTCCTTGGCCCTCATTCTATGAGTCACATGCTCAATTGCATCCAACCAGCTGTTCAAACACTCTAAACCTGGTAAACCTTCCCAGAATGCCTCCTCCTCTCACGCTCTCAATTAGCCACTGTGTTTATTAACTCTTTTGTTCTTTCCTTTCAAAGAAAAAAAAAAAAAAGCCCTACCACAAATGTTGACATCATTCCTTTAAGGGAAAAAGAAAAGTAGTCAGACTACTGTGGTGGCTTTGGAGTTGGAGTTTTTACAGTGCTTGCAAGTTCAGTCTTTTAAGAGGGCGGATTAACATACCACACTGGGCACATAATGGAGTCAGAGAAACACAACCCCTGCAGAACACATGAGCGTGGCATTCCCGTCTAGAGCTGGAGCATGGATTGGTGTAACGAATGCACACGGTGACAGCGCTACAATGCAAGAAGATGTTTACAGGGCTTCCTGCCAGGGAGCTCTGGAAACATACCTAGTTACGGATTACTTCCATGTTAGGCTGAGAAAATAAAAGACCTCTTTATCGTTTAGTGGAAAATGAGCTGTACGGAACCAAACCTGAGCTCTTACCAGGACATTCTAACACTATTTCATTGTTATATGAATATGTTTAACGGTCACGGAATGTTCTAGGTTCAAAATGAGTAAAGCGTTATCGACCGCTCTATTACCACAGAAGAAAATCCTTTTGACCTTTTGCTTAGTTTCTAAAAACAAACAGTAACAAATTTACAGTGGAAGTCAGTGTAGATAGTTTAAAAGCAGAAACTGTTCATCGTGGATAGTTTAAGAGCAGAAACTATATTTCATATAGTAGTTCTTACATAAAACTTTTTGTTTCTGTGGCCCGAGAGATTTTTCTCCATATAATGGCCCTATTGGGGTAAAAACGGGTTGAAGGCCCAAATTGCAGTTTCAATGGGGTTCAACACGATCTCAGATGAGGAATAAGGGACTTGTCTAGTGAAATGATTGGTATTTTCTAAAAAAATAAAATAAAATTTATATACTTTTTAACCACAAATGCTTGTACTTCTGCCTACATCAGGCGTGACCTTTCCAACGTGATTACATAATGCGTGGTGCATAGCAGAGCAGTGCAAGATTTTTTTAATTTTTAATTTTTTTTTTTTAAATGACCAATCGTTTCACTAGACAAGACCCTCATTCCTCAGCTGGGATCGTGTAGAGCCCTTTGAAGCTACATTGAAACTGCAATTTGGACCTTTGTACACCAGTGAAGTCCACTATATGGAGAAAAATCCTGGAATGTTTTCCTTTCTTTTCTTTTTGACTGAAGAAAGAAAGACATAAACATCTTGGATGACATGGGGGTGACTAAATAATCAGGAAATTTTAATTCTGAAGTGAAATAATCCTTTAAGAATGAGCATGAAAATAATCAAATAAGTCACCTTCTGTTTTGGGCCATCCTTAATAGTTATCCAGTCTTCTCCGTTTGAGCTCACATCCACCTTGTAGGACTTCACATAGTACTTCTTCCTGGTCTCTTGAGAGATGGCTCCCTGCATGCCGATTGCCGAGACAAAGCGCAGGAATCCAAGATCAACCTGAGGAGAGAGAACCATATTACTTCTATATTGCTCAGAACAGAGGGAGTATCACTTTAAAAGTGGCTTATCGTGTGTCACATATTGAGCTCATAAGACCCCAGGTGAATATTAGAATGAAAGATTAATTTTAATGAATCCCAATTTAATAAAGCAAAGTCAATGTGACGATTTAATTTCCTGAACGGGAGACAAGAGCTTATTGGATGAGGAAGGATATTTAACTTCATAGAGTCTGTGCAGGGGAAAAAAATCATTTGAAAGGAAACGTGTATTTCAGACGTGTGCTGTACTGAAAAATGAATGCTTCATAAAGAAGTCATGAGTTCTGATGTCATTCCCGTGAGCTTGCGGAGAGTGTGCCTGAGAGGTGGTCAGGAGGAAGGATGGGAGAAAGCGGTCAGGGGTTACTGGAAGAGAAAACAATGGACAGAGCTGTTTGTGATTTGGTCACATCCAGGAATATCAGAGCTGTAATAAACATGATGGGATGTAGAAGCACTAACATAATGGTTGTCTCAAACTCATTTAGCATAGAAAGAGCTCATTGCAAACTCAGTCTGTTCCCTATTGTGCAGCATTTATAAGACATAGTCCTCACTCAGTTTAATGGTATTAAAAAATATGGTCTTTGTTTCTGAGGTCTGCTGAATGAGTGCGGATCTGATTTTCTGGCTATGCTAAAATATACATGGCAGGAAGATAAGAGAGCTGTGGAGCAGCCAGCGAACTGAGATCAGAAAGCTTGGCTGGAGAAAAGACAGTCTGGATCAGTTTCCCTCACACCAGCTGATCACAGATCAGAACTAATGAGCACCTCGTGGGTTTATTAACCTTTTTTTTTTTTTTTTTTTCAAAAATGGAAAAATGATGATTGTTTTCCAATAGGTTTCCTGAATACACTCCCTGGCTGCCATTGGTCAGCCAATCAGTTAGTTCCGCCTCAAAGTGACATCATGGTTGAGTTGTTGCTGTGTCAGGCTGGTCAGGATTCTTAAATTGAGCAATGTTTTTTAAAACCACAACAGAATAGCAGAGTGTATACTCTCCAGGGAAATCAAACTACAAATGGTTTGCTTATTGATGTCTCTGCTTATTAAGCTGGTATAGGAGACGATATTTTAACATCAAGAAACAAATACACACTTCACCTCTAAAAGCAATACAGTGCAAACAGGAGATTAAGGGAAAACCCCAGTTGCTCATGGGAATTCCCTGGCTGAGAAACTCCACTTTCTGGCTTCCAGAAAAAAACCTGTTCCAAAATTGAATTACATTTCCTTATAAGGAAACAAGCCGGACTCGACTGTAGCCATTTCATTTGAAATATCATGACCACAGAAGAAAAAACAATGATGAATTAAATAATTTTTGGTAACAGTTGAAACCACACAGACATTTGAAGACAAACCAGGCCAGCTGAGTACTTGTCACTAGTGTGAATATGCAGTTTTATAACGGTCAATCCAATTTGAAGTCTGTGAGAAAGAGTCCGAACTTGTATCCAAATGTCTCTGGAGGAAAATGTGTCCTCAAGCCAGCTGACTCTGCAAATCATATTGTTTTATATTTCTTCACTATTTCTACTCTGTTTGTTTGGATGTTGTGGGTTATGTAAGAGGATGGGTCTACAGAGATCCCACTCAATACACAAATCAAATAATGCTTTTCTCATGATATCACGCCCAATGATCTAAAATGTGAAATTGAATAAAAACATATCATTAATATATCTTGCTGGCAAGAACCCAAGTGTAACTACTTCTTATAATTCAGTCATGGGAAAGTCCTGGCATGTTAAAACCTGCTCGTTTTGCCCAGAGTCCATCTGTGAAGTATGGACCTCAGCTTAGATTTTTCACAGCTAATTAAATTTACAAAGAGTGTGTGTTTTATTACATCAGAGCCTGAGTGTGTGTGTAGTGGAAGGGACAGTTCTTGTCTTGGCCTCGACCTGCATCTAAGGAAGCGGCAGAAATCTAATCTGCCTAAACCCAGCTCACACTCACTGAAGCTTCCAATGCTAATTGCGTTGAATTAAACAAGCGTCAAACATGTCTGCTCGCTTCCTAAAGCTGTGACAGTTGTGCTCATCCTGGCATGGGCTCATAATGGTGTTTATTTTGTTCAGCGTGCTTGTAGGAAGTTGATTACATGCGATTTTTTCAATGTTTTTCCCATTTGAGGTTCTTCAAATTCTGCTCTGTAAAAAAAAAAGTGACGAATAAGAATATTTTTCTTCATTCTGTCTATTTTTTTTGTGTCTTTCACCCTTGTCTTGCATGTTAGAGGACAACAAAAATCCACAAATTGGTCAATCATTAAAAGCACAACTGCTCTTGTGTATTTAAGGCTCAAGCACCATCTGGTGTGGGTTAGCCAGGAGGAACTAAGACGTTGAGCAGACAGATGCGCGATGGCCCAGTCAAAGCAAACACAAATGTGGGACGGCAGGTTTCGCAGGGCAAAGTTCTACTTCATCCATCAAATCACGGCTTCCTCCCACCATCCCATCCCACGACACCTGGTTGCTCCGAAAGCTCCTCTAAAATTCCATTAACCACAGGTATAATTAATTCACATTTTCATGAAAATTGTATTACTGCCAGCTGAGAGATCTATAGGCTCCTCGAAGACCTCACATTCATCACCCAATTTACCTGGCAGAATTAGCTAGCGTTATTTTTAGAACTTCAAGATTTTTTTAATTTTTAAAATTATGCATGTGCCTGAGTGGTGATCATCTACTTCTCTTCAAGAGAAAAAATGACCCAAACCAGTCTAATGGGGAGGATGGTATGTAAGTGGAGCGAATATATTAAAAACAAAAGACACAAAAATTAATATAATTTTCCCACAGTTGAGAAGATTAAAGGATTAGTTCACTTTTAAATAAAATTTTCCTGATAATTTACTCACCCCTATGTCATCCAAGATGTTCATGTCTTTCTTTCTTCAGTCGAAAAGAAATTAAGGTTTCTGATGAAAACATTCCAGGATTATTCTCCTTATAGTGGACTTCAATGGCCTCCAGATGGTTGAAGGTCAAAATGACAGTTTCAGTGCAGCTTCAAAGGGCTTTAAACGATACCAGATGAGGAATAAGGGTCTTATCTAGCGAAATGATCAGTCATTTTAAAAAAAAATGTAAATGTATATGCTTTATATTAACAAATGATCGCCTTCCAAGTGCTTCCGCCAAAACGGCACTTTCGTATTCTTCAAAAAGTTTACGCTGCATGTCCTACGCCTTCCCTATTCAACTTACGGAACAAACGCGGCGCCAGTTCCATTTTTTCCGTAAGTAGAATAGGAAAGGCGTAGGACATACAGCGTAAACTTTTTGAAGAATACAAAATGCGGTTTTGGTGGAAGCACTTGGAAGGTGATCGTTTGTTTATTCCTCGTCTGGTATCATTTAAAGCCCTTTGAAGCTGCACTGAAACTGTAATTTTGACCTTCAACCGTTTGGAGGCAATTGATGTCCATTACAAGTTTTCATCAAAAACCTTAATTTCTTTTCGACTGAAGTAAGAAGGACATGGACATCTTGGATGACATGGGGGTGAGTAAATTATCAAGAAAATTTAATTTGAAAGTGAACTAATCCTTTAACCCTAACCTAATAACTCATCTAAAAAAGTCTAAAAAGAGCTCCTTTCCTTCAAACACCTGTGATATATTGGTCACTTTTAACAATCCAATCAATTGCAAATGGATAAAACTAACACTCTTGCAATATGTAACATTATGCAAATAAAATAGTTTCCAAAAGTTGTTTCATCTGTTGCACTGTGTGACTGGATTTTGGACTATATTTCCAGTATGAGTCAGGCTAGAGGTCTGTTATCATAAAGTTCATGGTCATTGTTGTTATTACAAACCCAACACAATAAGACAACAATAAGCTCACTGATGACAATAGAATATCCTGCCTGTCTTAGAAATGAACTTCCTCTGACATGAATTTATTATGAATGCAATGTTGCTTGGGCCTTTTTCACAGTAGCAGAAGAGCTTATGTATCTAGCATCCACCTGGATTCATATTTAATTGCTAGAAAATTATATCAAAGATGATATTTTAAGCGCTTCAAGCTAATTACATGTAGGCACTGAAGATGGTTTAAAATCTAAACCATAAGAATGTACCTAGCGCAGGTGTGATGCTAGCAGGGTGGCCTAGCTTGACACCAGCTCTGCAGGCTTTGTCAGTAGAGACTCTCATGTTAATTACAGTCCCACTGTCTAATTACTCATCAGCTGGCAGGAGAACAGCACCCGTCTCAAAATAGCAGCAGCTAATCCTTTAATTGAAGAGAGAAAAAAAATCTAAGCAAAACAATGGAGAGCGGACATAGCTGCGTCTACATGACCATCGCTAATAGAAAACACATGTAGATGACATGCGAAGCCAAACAGGATACGGCCGAACGCGTTGATTCGGGAGTGACATTTCGCCCCTAATTCTCCCTCTTTCATGCCATTTCCTTCGTTACATTCAACCTTCCTAGAAAATCGTACACTCGAGAGCCTGAGAGGAATGTTTTTCTCAGAGGAAGTCTGTAATTAGTGCCTACTTGATGGGAATTCCGACCTGTTTTTGTGACAAAATGGGTCGGCGACTCAAGGCTTTGGCACAGCGGATAAGAATAAGAGGTTGGGGTGGTGTCTCAATCATTGTTTCCATCTACGGACCTGGCACATTCCCTCCTCACCTCCATCAATCAAGCTGACGGCTTCCTCTTGAACTGGCTGACACAAAACTAGGTTGGCATTCTACAGTTCCAGACTCGAAAACATCGCTTTGTTGTTTTGAACGCTCTGCCCTCTTGTCAGAGATGCTTTAATGAACAAGATGAAGGTACACATCCTCTCCAGTGACGCTAAGGAGAAAAGCCTTCGCATCCCTGTGAATCAAGCCCTGATCAAACCATTTAGCTGAACAGCAGGACAGGCGTATGCAGCAGGTTCATAAATGAACAACTGTGTATTCAAAGCATAAATGCAACAGCTGACGCGTTTCGGCAGACCTGTGGATGAGAATGAATGCGAGGCTAAGATTAATGAAACAGAACATGATCTATAATGAGCAACTTCTATTCAACCATTAGCAGAGCTAGACAGGAGCTTTCAACTATTGACAGTTGACTTTTTCCCAGATCAAAATGCATAATTCATATAAGTGCTTTGATGCTGCTGGAGTGGATGAGCGTGCATTTATTGCATCACTTGCAGTACGCCGCATTGATGTTCAAATATCTCAGTCTGTCTATAAAACAGGATCTGTTTTTTGTTGTGCCAGGCTCTCCACGGGATTGAAAATCTGCCATCCATAAGACCCTTCAGAGTGTCTTTGTTTTAGGTTACGGTATTCTATAAATCGGAAGTCTTTCCCTGTGAGAGTCAAAATGTGTTGTACAGATGTAGGTATCTTGGCTTGTCACGCTTTAACGTAGTCTTCCGATTGAAACCAGGCTGTATCCATAAACATAGCACACTGGAAGTCTTCAGTGCCAGAATCCCATGTTCTGGAAGACTTTGCCCCATGTTTCATCCATCAAATCTGATAAAGACCTTAACAGACATTTGTTTGTCAGCATGGCACAAACCATTGTAAATGGACATAAAGAATAGTAGCCTCTGTAGCTTACTGGCTTAGCTGAAGATCTCCTGACCCTTGACTAATTATCAGGAGTGGCAAGCTGGGAGCATTAGACCCCGAATCTAATTTGAAGCTGCATTAAGATGCATGACAATCGCTGTCTTTTTGACACCTTCTGGGTGGAAAAAAAAAAACCTGCTAGAATTGGGGATTTTTTAACAAGGAAGAACAGGGCTTCTATGAATAATATAAGTGTCTGCTGTAAATTACATTTGAGAGTGTAAATGTAATAAATAATGAACTGATAACATGCGTTGGAGGATACAGGAGTGAGAGAGTTGTTGGACTGCACTATTAGACTGAGAAATACTGTTGTGGTGGGTCGTTTTGCTTAATGGAAGCGAAATGAAGAATTCCACTCTTTTAATAACGCTTGTTATAATTAAACTCCTCCACAAGTGCTGGGCACGAGAGAGAGAGAATGAGCGCAGGACGTCTCCAAATTATAAATCATTCATCCTCGGCAGGGTTCCGCCTTTGTTCCCTTGGAAACAGATGTGCGGGGTTCAACTTTGACATCTGATTGGCGGAAAGGGATTTACAGGGCACTGCACACGAGGGCTGAAACAGAATACGTTTGATTTGCTGAAATTTCTCCTACCGAAAAGAGTACCCTTCCTCTAATCAATACCCTTTAGAGAATTCCAAGCGCCTGCAAAATTGTGCTCTCTTCAGCTCGATACTGCACTGTGGGAGGCGAGTCATTTAGGGTTTCATTAATATCTGAAATGACTAAACAAGTTTAGCAAGCCAAGAGGGCGAACATTTGCAAAGTCTACTTAATTATCCTGAATAAAATATGAAGTGGCAACTGTGAAATGATGTGGAACCGATTGGTTTAGGAGCTAGAATATACATTTTCTCTTCATTTGATCTTTGAGACTCATTTGAGTCACAAATGGAGAATGTTTCACTTTTTTTTTAAGACTTCCCATTGGTTTGATGCAAAATAAAGCTCAGTGGTGCAACAGCACGTCAAAACCACATACCAAACAATGACAAATATACTGTCATCTGACGAACATGAGAATCCTTCAGTTGAAGTGATGGTCTGTAAAACGAGTAGAGGCTAATTATCGACTGCTTCTCAGAGAACATCCTGGTAGAGTGTTAGTATAGTTCATTGTGCTTAGTACAAGGGTCCCAAATCAATACCATATTGACAGAGACCGGTAATCTATAAGCATAATGAGGCCATCTAAACAAAGAAGAACTTTGAAATATCATGATGATCAACAACACAGATAAAACGGCAACAATCACAATCCTCATATTGATCAGTCTCAACATTGTATCCTCAGGGCTCTGCTCTGCTAAGCTATGGAACTTCTTCCTAAAAATATGGGGCAAAATTTGCAGCCACAGGGGGAGTACCTTGGGACATCCATACGTCTTGCTTCCGCAATTAAATGAATTAAACATCACAGTTCCTCTTCTCTGATACACTGAGGTACCTTCCCCTTAATTCAATTAGTCTCTAGTTCAGAACAAGGGTTTTCATAGACAATATTTTGATAGCAATAAGGAAAATCTGCTTAACAGACCTCCCCTAGCAAATATTTGGCCGCGGGTCACGTCTGTTATTAGCCTCCTGAGGAGTTTCTTTGGCCCAAACTTTCCAGTCAGGCAAACAAGTCTGGGATTTCAGGGTACCCTTGGGGTTTGGGTCACAGAAAAGCTCCTAAGTGCAAGAAAAGGCCTGTAATCAACACAATAACTGCTGCCAATTTTTTTTTTTTTTTACTACAGATTCATGTGTCCAAAATAGACATGCAGAAATAATCTGTTGTCTAAGAACGTGTAACTGTCCTTGTGTGTGGCCACATTCCTTAGAACAAGTTTCAGGTTTCTTATTGCCTCTCGGACATTAAGATTATGTTAGATACCAAATGCATCTCATAGACAGATTTTGTTGAGGTTACAAGCATTTGTTGGCTGGGAGCAAACCAGTACATTTGGGTTTTAACATTCCATGGCTGTTGACCAAAGGGCAGAATTCAACAGATGTTGCTGTTGGTCTTCAATAGACAGCAGCAAGCCAGTGGCAAATGCATCTGCAAGGCTGCCTGTTAGAGCTGAAGTTGAATTCAGCTAGACTCAAAAATCATAAAAGTGTGGGGGAGTTTCAGAGTTTCAAACTTTTCTTCTGTAGACTCAGCTTCTCTATTCTTCAAAAAATCACAGCAGTGTCTATTCTCTGCCAAGGACAAATCCCTCCTCCATTACTCATTCATAATAGACTGCTATCTACAGTATATGCATGTGAATCGTGCACTACCTGAATCCATTCTTTGTTTGAGTCCTCTGCAGGGGTCCAACCATTCTCTGGGTTGTTGAGTCTAGAGCGTTCCGGAGACCAGCTGGGGTTGTACTGGGATGAGGCCGTGATTTGGTCAGAATGGATTTCCCCAGTTTCCATACCCAAAGGCTCGGTACAGTCAAAGTCTGAAGAAACAGAGAGAAAGAGGGGCGGGGGAGTTGTTAAAATGTCATTTCACGATCTAAATAAAGAATACATCAGATCACGACCCAAACTAAGGCCTGCCTCTTGGGAATGGGCCACTCAGCAGCAAAGTACCATAGGTTTTCATCTCTTTGCACCAGAATAAAACATACGCACTCCTCTTTCCCTCTCACTCCTTGCTAAAAAAGCACAATTTAATGGAAGCACGGTGGGAAGCATACCACATTAAGACGCAAACCTTTATTCATAAAACATTCAGTTTAAGCTCTTAAGTCCAGCAACAAGTCATGAGGTCCATAAAAGAAAAGCCTCTGGAAGGTGCACAGTTAAATGGCACATGGGAAGGCCATTTCCCCAGCGTCAGCGTTTGGAGGAATGGAAAGTCACAGACGGCCCTAGTGTGTCTGTGTTTTTAGATGCCAGGAGAGCAGGTTGTATATCACTCCACATGCCATGCCACCCAGGATAAGGGCATTGCTGATTGTTTTTTGATGTTATGGTGCATGCTGACCGTGTGTTGGAGACAAGCAAAGTTCATGCTTTGACCCCTGAGGGTCTTTATCCAGACACATCGGCCCAGAATTTAGGACTGCGGAGGATGGGGAAATGTTGAGGCTGAGGTGGGAGACACGCTAATTTATTTACGAGAGGTCACAGACACCAAACAAACACATATTGGAGTCCTCAATGTAGGGAAATACATGTTGAGCTCATGTTCCCTAATATAACAGCGAAAGGTGCAAGCAGGTCAGATACACACATACTCAAACAACACAGGCCTAAACACATGTAGCAGATGGAGAAGGCATGTGTGTTAAATGGACAGTAGTTTTATTTGTTCACTCACACTGAGCCACTAGCCCTGCTTTGAAAACACAGTGAGTCGCCTGCTCAGACAGCACTTGAAGGCATCAAATTTATGCAACTATACCTATACCAAATTGTAAGCATCAAATTTATTCTTTGTAAATTAGCCAACCCGAGAGTGCCTTTTGAAAAGCTCGGTGAAAAAACCTGTCCAAGGTGGCAGCTGCATGGGGTTGAGAGAAATGTTAATATACTATATATAACTATAAATTTAATTCAATACGGTATCATGGAAAAATGCTTAATATCTAAATAACAGACAATTTTATCCATACAATCTCAAAAAAAAAATGGTACAAAAGCTGTCACCGGGCCATCAACCTTTAAAGAGGTTCTAATATGTACTATTTAGGTACTTATATGTACACTTTTGGTACCAATACGTACCTCTGAGGTACTAATATCCACTCTTTAGGTACAATGGTTAGTAACTGAAAAGGTACCATCCAGTGACAGCTTCTGTAGCTTTTTTTCTGAAAGTGTAGAAAAATATACCATAGTAATCATAGATTTTGTCTTAATATTAACTTACTGTAGCAACTATGATTATCATTGTCAATTTGTAGAAGTGTGCTATGTATTATTACAGAATAACATTATTAGCTTAGCAACGTGTTAGCGCCAAACTCTATTAAAATCAAAAGGGAGTCTTTTATGTGCTTCTCATGAATTTCTCTCTTTTACCCTTGAAACTACAGCTCAACTTAATCTTAACATGATTACTCATTCTCTTGTGCTCTGTTTTATCTCTCTATCTCTTCAAGCCATCTATTCTCTTTCCACCCTTTCATTCTTTAGAACAATGACTGAAAACAACCAGATCGCTCGTCTGATTACATCTAGCATCCGTCACTGTTTGGTCCCACTTGGCAGAGACCATAAATCTATGACGGTTCTCTGACAAAATCTTCACATAAAGACTTATTGCCAATGGCGATCTCCTTCCTTCCTGCAAAGCACAATATACTGGTAAACATGTCGAACTGCGAGAGAAGCTGCCACAGAATGTAAATTTATGGAGCCAATAAATAATTGATAGACTGCGACTGTTCAGCAAAGCCCCTGCTGAGAACACACCGAATGTATTCTTGAGCATGAGCCGGGATGGTTTAGATGTAGCAAGCTGAAATATAACATGGTACATCAGTTCACAGCATTAATGAAGATATGTACTTTATAACACATACTATATGTATAAATAACAGCTTGACAATCTGGTATGACCTGTGATTAGCTTTACTGTTCATGTTGATTCACAAGCATCACTATACTGTGGTAATGTTGAAAAGGTATATTCTCAAGAGAAGGTGACAAAAAGACAGATAGTGAAGGAGTAAGAGAGAAAAGTGCCTAGGGATAGATTTGCATGCATAGCATGATGAGGGTTGAGGGTTGATGGTGTGTTCTGAAATTAAATGTTTAGTCGGAGCATTTCTCAAATTGGGGTGAAGAGGTGAACCCTCTGGGTGAGCTGGTTTGGGGGAAAAAAAAAAAAAAAAGAAAGAAGAGTAATCCAACCTCCAAAAAGCAGGGCAGATGGGTCATGACTCTTAACACAATCACTTAATGAAAGAGGGCCACAGCTGAGCGGGACATGGTGATTTAATAGCTTCCCATGTTACATCATGTTGAATGTGTGTGTGGGTGCTTCTCAATATCCCTCCTCGTTTCCTCGCTCCTCCATCCTATGACCCGGAAACCGATCGAGCTCAGCCATCTTGAAGGACATCTCAATTCTCTAATTGCACAGCAAGGAGGTGAGGAACGAGGAGTGAGGAGGCTTTCCCAGGAGTTATGAGCGAGGATACACAGGTGCATCCTTTGCGGAAGTCCGAGAAACCTGATGCATGCATAAATTCTCCTCCCCTTTCATATATGTCACAATAATTTAAATGTATGCATGCTTTAATTTATGCAGTTTAAATAAACTTTACATCTCATATATTTTAACGGGGCATCTTGCTTTATTAATATTTATTATATTTTTTTTAAATAACCAAACTTTAATAACGTGTGGGTAGATCCCTTGAGTGCAACTGATGACGCTTTGAAGTGACGCTAAAGGGAGCGAGGATATCTCATTTCACTTGATTCAATTCCTCTGTTCTCGCTTCTTTTCCTTGTGTCCTTCCCTCGCATCCTGAAGGGGTGGAGCTAAGACGCGAGGAAAGGAAGCGAGGAAAGGAAACAGGGATGCACAAATAAGAATTGAGAAGCACCCTGTGAATGCGTGTAACGCTCTCTATCCAAACCAACAGGAAATGTTTCAATAACTTTGGCTAACGTTATGTAAAGGCTGTGCAAACGTTAGGAACAAACATTCTCATAATAAAGTTCTCATGTTTTTTTTTGTTTTTTTTTAAATAGTATTTTCTACATTCTAATAAATGCTGGGTTGTTTCAACCCTTGTTTGGGTCAGATATGGACAAACCAAACTGTTGGGTTTAAAATTTTATTTAAAAATTTAAACCAACGGTTGGGTTTGTCCATATTTGACCCAAACATGGGTTGAAACAACCCGGCATTTTTTAGTGTAGAGTCAGATTTTTCAGGTTATGCTAACTTCATTTTTGCTAAATATATATTCCAAACATGGTTAAGAAAACTGGACATTTTGACTGTTTGTAAAAAATAATGTTTTTATTAATATTTTTGTCAATTCTAGAGGTTCTCTAAGTACACTAAAAAATACTGGGTTAAAAACAACTCAAGCTGGGCTGAAAATGGACAAACCCAGCAACCCAGTTGCTTTAACCCAGCGTATGGGTTAAATGTTTGCCCAACTTGCTGGGTAGTTTTATTTAACTCAACTATTGTTTAAAATTACTGTATTGCTTGCTTAAAATTAACCCAAAATATGTTGGAAATTAACATTTATTAATATGTTTAATAATTGGACATTTCTTAACAAGTTCAACGAATAATAAAACAATAAACATTTATCATATTAATTGCTTATTAATAAATGCTCACCTTTTGATTATTATTGTTGCCTCTAGTAATTATGTGTATGATTTCCAACCTATTTGGGGTTCATTTTAAGCCAGCATGAAGTAATTTTTAAACAGCAGCATGTTGGGCAAACATTTAACCCAACTGCTGAGTTAAAGCAACCCAATTGCTGGGTTTGTCCATTTTCAACCCAACTTGTTTTTAATCCAGCACTTTTTAGAGTGTAATTACATGTTTTGCTTGCCCTCTTCGATGTACTGCCCCACCAGCTCTGGTGTTTATGTGCAAATTGAAAAGTTTGCAGTATAACAATTTGACGTTCTATGTGAGATAAGTCTATATGAAATTTGTGTTTATTAACTATTAAATCTTAAATATTGAACATAAGCCTGACATACTTTATTCGCAAAACAAGACTGATTGTGTGATCTCAACATGGCGACCACCATATGACTGAAGACTTCATCTCATGAGTGTAAAAAATGTATATTAATTTCATGAACTACTTTGTGCACTTTAAACATTACAGTATTGACTTACCATCTGGGACTGTCCTTTCCAGCACAGTAAAATTAGCTGAGAATCCCTCTTTTGCAATAGCACTATCAGTGTTGATTGTCAAAGCCAAGATTCCAGTGTAGGATATGATCCGTCCTGGAGTATTCTGTCCACAGTATCTGCCAATGTATGGACCAACTGTAAAAAGAAATGAGAAGGCTTGATTAGAAGCATTCAATAATCCACTATTCAAGCCATTCTATCACAGCTGATACTGTATTGTGTCAACGTCAAGGACAGTGACATTGGTTGACTGTGTTGATTGAACAAAACATTCTCTCTAAACCTTACTCTTGATGGAAATGAAAAGGGCAGTGTCTGTTTTGTAAGTGCCTATGACCTTGGTTTTCTGTTTTCAGTGGCGATCATAAATTCCTGCACGTATTGTTCGTTCCAGGGCCACTCTGATGTGACTTCCCAGAAGCCACTTTAAAAGAAAAAAATGTGTAGGAGTTGGAGGGGACAGGAAAAAAGGAACTGAACACAACTGAGGCTGTAAATGGAGAGGTATGCAGTACATTCAGTTGCGAGAAGTAAATATTTTGAAGCTCTACTGGAAAATAAGAAACAAAAGGCTCTCCAGGTTAAGGCCACTTTTAAACTCTAGGCTAAGCAACATTTCAAACTTGCTAGACTGTGGTGCTAGAATGTAACGGTAAGTTGTTTGACAACAGGCAACCAATCATAAATGGTCCCATTGCTTGCCTTATTAATTATTCATCAGCCTTGTACAGCCACAGAAACTTACTGGAATGTCTAATCAAAAATATTAACTTTGTAAAATTGTAAATAGCACAATTAACTCTGTGTTTAAAATTATACAGTGTCAAATCTAAAATCGCAAATAAAAGGACTAATTATGGACTATGAAAGATCAAGGATTATGTTAATCCAGGGTTAAAATTTACTACTGGCTTTAGTTATGACACAGGAGGAGCAATAAAAATATCTAAAAGAGGAAGAAGTGAAAGAAATCAAATAGTTCCTTGGTCAAGGTTTGCAGTTTCTCTCAAGCCTTGTGATTGGCTCTAAGAAGATGCCCATTACAGTCCAACAGAGATTAAACAGAACTGCCAGCTTTGTGTGTGTGTGATTACATAAAACAGATCTAGGGGTTTAACATTGCTCTTAATCTTCATAAGAATTCATAGAATGGAGAAACAGGTGCATCCAAGTGTGTATAAATGTGTGTGTGCGCTTTGTGTGTGTTGAGATGACTCTGGGTGTGGTGAAGCATCCGGATTATCTGCATGACTCAACAGGGCTATGAAATTTTAAAGAGCTTCTCCATGAATCCATCCAGCATGTCTGCTCTGGTGGAGGAGGAGGGGGTTTCGTACACCCTCTGCCACTGCCTCAAAGTGGGCGGCCAGTGGGTGATGAAGGGGTGGGCCGGGGGCTTGAAGTCATAGAAGCTTCTGTCTCATGCCTTGCAGTCTTTCCACACTAATGCACATATTGATTGGTGTGGCTCCACAGGTAATGCAGCTTGTGTCTGAACTGTAGAGAGGAGTTACACTGAGGCCCTAAGGCACCAGGGACTCCCCTTTAAAGTCTTGTCTTCAACCTCCCTCTTGGCTCTTTCTCTGCGACTGTGCACTTGTGGGACACCGTTTTATTGTAGATTTTTCAACAGAGGCTGTCGAGTCTAAAATAAAGCATGCAACCTTTGTCTCAGGTTCTACACTTCCCTCAGGCCTACATGGAATTTACACTCACAAAAAGCTCTGAAGATCTTTACAGAAGTAGTGTAACCTTTCAAAAACACTTCATTTTTTCATAATTGTTGAGCTATAGGTTCACAACCTATCCTTGGATAAGATGCTGAAACTAATTTAAAAAAAAATATAACTCATGAGAAATCTCAAAAGGCTCGGCCTCAGATCAAAGGTGCCATTTGTTCACGGCTTCTCTCTTCCGTTAAGATGGAAAAAAGTCAATAATGAAGTGGAAACTGAATAAGACCTCTGGTCCTCACAGACTTCCTTCCCGCTTTGAGCTGGAATCTTCCTGTTGGGCTTCTGGGTGTGTTTATGCAGTTCAAATACACACAAATAAAAACTGTAATTATCTAGAAGAACAAAATATTTTTGGTGTTATGACAACAGTCTACATTCCAGAGTCCCTCACCCCGAACTGCCCGAGACAAACCACAGTCTAATGTCCAGAGAGACAGCTATTAACGTTATAAAGAGATCTTACTGACATGTTCTCAGATACAGCAAATTGTGAATGTAAGATTATGTGTGCAGATCCAAATATCTATCTAGACAATTGGCCATGCTTATGAGAGTTTTGTTTAGCTTGTGAAACATAGCAAATGGATCAGGGCCAGGCATCTGTTCTCACCTAGAGATCTATGGCATCTGACTTCTCTGTTAAAGGTCAAAGATGAGACCCTTCCATTGACCACTACTTAGTTTAATTTTCCAGACCCCCTTATTAAGTATTGAACTTCAGCACTGTTTGAAGATGTATGATATCTCAAATCATATGGCTTGTTGAAGCAAGGTCTGCTAATACTTTCAACATATACAGTTTTCACCTGGCAGATAAAACTGCTGCAATCTCAGAAAAATGTGGAGAAATTTTACGTTTAGTTGTACAACACTTAAAGGGACAACTTTTTACCTTATTTACCCATAAAAGGTTAGTACCCATAGTAGTACCTTAAAGGGTTAATTCACCCAAAAATGAAATTGCTGTCATTGAGTACTCACCCTCATGTCGTTCCAAACCCGCAAGACCTTTGTTCATCTTCGGAACACAAATTAAGATATTTTTGATGAAATCTAAGAGGTTTTTTATCTCCCATGGAAAGCAACAAAATTACCACATTCAAGGTCCAGAGAAGTAGTAAAGATATCATTAAAACAGTTCATGTGACTACAGTGGTTCAACCTTAATGTTATGACGAGACGAGAATACTTTTTGTGTGCAAAAACAAAACAAAAATAACGACTTTATTCAACAATTTCTTCTCTACCCTGTCAGTCTCCTATGCAGTTGACGCAGTTCAGAATTCCGTGTTTACATACGAACACCAGCTCAGTATTGGCTGATGTTGTTCTCGTGAGCACCACAACGGATGCGTGTGATGCTGACGCAGGGGCCGGGCCAATAGTCAGTTGGCGTTCTGACGTAGAACACGGAAGCTCTGCAATGTGTCTTCAGCGTAAACTGCGTAGGAGAATGATAGTGTAGAGAAGAAATTGTTGAATGAAGTCGTTATTTTTGTTTTGTTTTGGCACATAAAAAGTATTTTCGTAGTCATGTTGACTGTTTTAACCATATCTTTACCACTTTTATGGACCTTGAATGTGGTAGTTTCATTGCTTTCTATGGGAGATAAAAAAAAAAAACTCTCGGATTTCATCAAAAATATCTTAATTTGTGTTCTGAAGATGAACAGAAGAAGGTCTTACGGGTTTGAAACGACACAAGGGTGAGTACTTAATGACAGAAATTTCATTTTTGGGTGAACTAACCCTTTGAGGTACATAGTACATACTACTCTAAGGTACAAACATGCACCTTTTAGAGATAAATAAGGTACAAAGTTGTCCCTTTAACTTGCTCCACTGCTCCAGTGGAAAGCTGTTGTACCCCTAAAGGTAAATATTTTGCACATTTTTTTGACAGTGTGAAAAATCACTGAAGGAGGGAGCCGAGCCCACACCCTCCCAATGCGTTTTGCATAGGCCACTCACATTTTCCTTATAAAATGTAAAATATATTTTACATTGTAAATATAGTATACATTCTTGTTATTTGATGTCATGTCCTTCTATATTGATTTATCCAAGTTTATTATTGCCGGTCCATTGAAGTGTGAGTGTGTGACATAAATGGGCAAACCTAATCCAACTAAATCATATTTTGTTTCAAACATTCTGATTGTCCTGTTTGGAGCAACAGATCTCTCCAATGACTCACCTCCAGGGAAACCGTCCCAAATCTCCAGGCGGTCGTAACGGCAGAACACTCCAGTGGGTGGCTGCGTGTCTGGCTCCAGTTCAAAGCTCTCGAACTCCAGAACGATCTCCGACATTTTAGGAGCAAAGATCATGAATGTGCAGTCCAGGTTGTTGGGGTACTTCTCTGGAAATCCAGGTGACTTGATGACTCCGCTGCTGGAGGTGAAGTTCCTGGAGCATTCTGGACCTTAGGTGGACACAGAGAGGAAGGAAAAAGTTGGGATTTTTTGTTTGTTCACTGAGGCAGATGGAGTAGGGGGAAAAAAACAAACATCGAAGGAGGAACACGGTGGTCTATGTTGTTTTGCTCGATGATTGCATGGTTTATGGGCCGTGGTGGAGGCCCACCCTGCTCGGGATATGGCTGCTGCCTCATTTCTTGGGTGTGTGGGCTAATGATGAAGACGAAACGAGACCAAAAAGAAAGTACAAGCACATATGAGCCTGTACTTATTAAATGTTTCATAGGCAGTACGGTTGGTGCTTACATCAGCACAATTAAGAAATAGCAAAATATGTCCATCATGCTTTATAAAACCACCCTTTAGAAATGTGCACACACACTTTTATATCGGCAAGTCAAAACAGTTTTCCCAGAACTCCCTAGTGGACTAGCTTTGTTGATGCAGTGTGTTGTTGAAGTTCACACATACATCACTACTTTGCACTTACATGACGGCCGCTCGACTAAAGCTGTTGTGTGATGAATAAGCTCAGAGCTCTAAGAGTAAATACACTCTTGTTACAGAGTGATGCATATCGGATCACCTCTGGATCATCAACATCGAAATGTCAACATTACGTTAGCACTGTACCTAATGTAGTGTGGAATCTTATGATTATGACTGCGGGTGCAAAAGTTTAAAGATCCTGAACCAGAACAGAGATGACAAATAATGATGTCACTGTGGCTAATAACCCTCATGTGCTTCCAAACTCATATTACTTAGTTTCTTAAAGGGGACCTATTATGCCCCTTTTCACAAGATGTAATATAAGCCTCTGGTGTCCCCAGAATGTGTCTGTGAAGATTCAGCTAAAACTACACCACAGATCATTTTTTTATAGCTTGTCAAATTTGCCCCTATTGGGTGTGAGCAAAAACACGCAATTTGTGTGATCACTTTCAGGTCTCCCTTTAGTGCAAACAAACCCAGCAAAGTGTCATAGATTTAATCCTCATGTTCTGTTGAGATTAACTGTTACTGTTGTTACGGTTTGGTTCCCAGAGACCCCAATGATGAAGGCTATATCTAACAATAACAAAACAATGTCTAAACAGTACTGTCATTTTGAAATGAGCCTTTTATTTTCAGTTTCAATAACAAGTTCTTCTCAGCTAAACAAATTCAGATATTATGCCCCTTTTCACAAGATGTAAAATAAGTTTCTGGTGTCCCCAGAATGTGTCTGTGAAGTTTCAGGTCAAAATACCCCACAGATCATTTATTATAGCTTGTCAAATTTGCCCCTATTTGGGTGTGAGCAAAAACATGCCGTTTTTTGTATGTTCCTTTTAAATGCAAATGAGTTGCTGCTCCCAGCCCCCTTTCCAAAAGAGGTGGAGCTTTAACAGTTCGCGTTTCGGTTGCTCAACAACAACAAAGCTGGAGAATCTCACGCAGCCAAAATGAGGATTGTCAGTAACGGTGTTCAGCCTTACATTGTTCAAACCGGAGTCGACACGGATGGAGAGACTCAGGAAGAAGTTACAACTTTTAGAATGAAACTGGACGTTTCTGAACGGTTAGTGGATAAATATATGTAGTTGCTGTGGAGATGATTCAACTCATCGACTAGCATGTGCCGTCATGTTAATCTTTTGTGCAAAACCCATATTCTACTATACATAGCGTACCTGTTTGCCAAACGTAGCCATACACAACAACAGGCTAACGTTTTAACAGATCAAGGGCCGGTAATATTATAAATATTATAATAAGATCCTCTTCCTACGTCACAAGGGGAGATAAATCTGAGCGGCTCATTTTTTCACATGCTAGCAGAGAAAGGCTTACCAAAACAAAATTACTTGGATTGTCCTTGTTCACATTTTCCAGGTTTGTAGATGCACCGGGAACCCGATTATAGCACTTAAACATGGAAAAAGTCAGATTTTCATGATATGTCCCCTTTAAGTGGAAGCACAAAAGGATAAGATGAAGCTGCTTTCTTGCATAAAAACTGAATGGGGGCCAGGACTGCATCATAAAAGTGGTTCACACAAGTTGTGCACTATATTCTTCTGAAGCCATAGATCCAAATGTCACTGTTTGGGCAGATCACCAAGATAACCTCTTACTTCCATTAGCCTGTTTAAAAGAGCAGCATGGACATTCTAATACATATCTCCTAAATTGTTCTATAAGTCAAATGGGTTTTGGCATGATGGTATGTACTAAATGATAACAGAATTTTTCGACGTGAAGAACTTTTTCTGTTATTTTGTATCTGTGAACATTATTGGGTGCAATTTAATCTCATCAAAACCTCTCTTCACTACCACATTCTACCAAAAAAAATGTTAACTGCTTCTTTTTTCATTCTTTTTATTTCTTTTCCATTTTTCCTGAAAGTGCTCTAAAGAAAATGACCAGCACGGGAATTTGAAGCTAAAGTGAGTTGACATTTAGTGAACTACTTGGTTGGTTTTTAAACAGCAGGACATAAATTCCACACTTTTAGTCCTTTCATTACACAGAGCTTTAAAATTCCAGACATTTAATATTACATTTTTTTTTTTTTTTTTCAAAAATAAAAATAAAGCTTGATGTGGCCTTCAGAACTCTACAGGACTCTAATCTATTGAAAACTGAGGTGTCAGCAATTACTCATGGGGAGAAGGTGTCACACGAATAGGACAGAGTAATTGCACAAAAACTTTGGGGTTTGGAGTTGAAAGCTGTCAGCTGAATGGTCAGCAATCAGTGTCTCTAAAATTTTCCAACTTGAAATAAAAGTTACTAGGCTTAACAGGCTTGCAGAGAAATTCAAAGGAACTATTTGATGATGGAGCCAAAAACGTTCAACTTTCATCTTTATTTTCTGATAGTTCCAGCACTAGCAGATAGACACACAAAACACTGTAGACTATTCTTAAGATAATCTTCTGACAGAGGAAAAAGTTCTGTGGCTGTTCCACGGGCAAGAAGGAATTACATTTTCCTCTCGTAAGATAAGAACACATTTCTTCAGCACTACATATAAAGTGCATATTATATATATATATATTTTTTTTAGTAAAACAACCCAGAGCATACTCAAAGCAAGGACATGAAAGCAAAAGTTCTACATTGATTTCACGCATTGCTGATTTACGAAATGTATCAGAATAAAATTCATGTTACATTCTTAGCATTGCCAAAAAGGGGCGCTATAATGGGAATTAGTCCTAACTGTCGTCTTTATGAAAATTTTTCTTGTTTAGGTTTCTGAAGCCCAAAGTATAGTTCACTTTTTACGCATATGTGAGGTTCACCATCAGAAGAGTATGTGCGTACTGTATGCGCACCGCAGGATTTTTGTAACCACGCGTACTTGTACGCACAGGTCGCATATGCACATTGAGTTTTTTTTTTTTGCAGTTATTAGTTTATCCACAAGGTGGCAACCATGCCCTGGGGGCGTTGATTCACAAGGTAGTCAAAAAGAAAAACAGCGAAAACAGAACTGATTGCTGCAGCGGTGATTGAGGCCTACATAGACAAGATTATGCGAAGAGGTTAGAAAGTACCCTCATTTGTACAACTCTAGCATGAAAGAATACAAAGGGTTGTAACTCGTGGCGAGAGATTGCTTAAAATGGCACATATGTTGAATGCCTGTGTATGTGTATGAGTCAAATATACTTTCCAAGCAACAATTTAAAATAATCTGGCTGAGTAAATTGGTTAAAGTTAGCTAAATTGTCAACATGTACCTCTATGTAGATGTCTAGAATATAGAGTGCAAAATATAGAGAATTGTGGGTCCGCTAGTATATTTATCCATCTAGCTGGAACTGTGTATCTTCGCTGCTCTTCACTGTGACTGGCTTTGTAACGCACCACTGCTGTTTACAGATTGCTGTGGGATTCTAGGATTTGTGTAATACAGTATGTGTGCCCGCGTTTGTGATTATGCGTGTCTCATAAGCATACAGAGACATGTCGGTATTGTCGCTAACCACAAATGCTCAAAACCTCCACACATTCCCATGTCTCTTGGTTTGTTTCTGCAGTTATTTGCAAATAGTTGGGAAAACCTTTACAAGAGAAAGACTGGGGAAAGCTGAGATGAGAAACGGGAGGCTATAAACTCAAGCCAAACAAATAAAGCTTTGTGAGAGCCGTCCAGCTTTCTCTCTCTCTCTCTCTCCCCTCTTGGTTTCTTTCCCTCTCACAGCCACAAATACTTTCAAGTCGTTTTGAACTAAATTTACACTTAAACACCAGAATTTATGGGAGACTAGTGAAGTGGTATTGAAATAACAACACAGGGTTGATTCATAGCAGCTAAGCGCTAATCTTGACATTAACGGTTAGCTTTTGTACGATTTATTTTGCTTTTCCGCACTAACGTATATACACAGGGCTTATCTATTCAATGTGGTGAAGTGGCCGAAGCCTTCGGCCTCTGTGGAATATGCTCAGTTTATTTAACAAGCCAGAGGCAATGCTTGCTAAAAGATCACTTTCAGGTCTCCCTTTAGTGCAAACAAACCCAGCAAAGTGTCATAGATTTAATCCTCATGTTCTGTTGAGATTAACTGTTACTGTTGTTACGGTTTGGTTCCCAGAGACCCCAATGATGAAGGCTATATCTAACAATAACAAAACAATGTCTAAACAGTACTGTCATTTTGAAATGAGCCTTTTATTTTCAGTTTCAATAATAAGTTCTTCTCAGCTAAACAAATTCAGATATTATGCCCCTTTTCACAAGATGTAAAATAAGTCTCTGGTGTCCCCAGAATGTGTCTGTGAAGTTTCAGGTCAAAATACCCCACAGATCATTTATTATAGCTTGTCAAATTTGCCCCTATTTGGGTGTGAGCAAAAACATGCCGTTTTTTGTATGTTCCTTTTAAATGCAAATGAGCTGCTGCTCTCGGCCCCCTTTCCAGAAGAGGGCGGAGCTTTAACAGCTCGCGCTTCGGTTGCTCAACAACAACAAAGCTGGAGACTCTCACGCAGACAAAATCACGATTGCAAAAACAGCATGGACGCCTACTATACATAGCGTACCTGTTTCCAAACAAAGCCATACACACCAGGCTAATGTTTCTGATTGCTATGAAATGCTGTGAAAGGTCTAATACTTTTTTTTCCAAAATATCAGACAGAAAAGCTCTTTTTTTAGCAATCAAGCTTGCCAGGGTCAACTTGCATGCTATCCAAGCTAATAAGACTCTAAATAGTGTTCTGTGCTCAAACTTTTGCCATGGCCTTAGAACTAATACACAGTTTTCACTTGCGAAAACAAAATGACGGTGCCATGGGTGGAAACCTGCAGATTAATGGTCGGTAATATTATAATAAGATCCCCTTCCTACATCATGAGGGGAATGAAATCTGAGCTTATTGTAACTGTTTTCTATGGGTTCTCTGTAAATGTTAAAGGCCTGGTTTCACAGACAGGGTTCACATCAAGCCAGGATTAGGCCTTAGTTCAATTAGGACATTTAAGTAGCTTTTATAAACGTGCCCTAGAAAGAAAAAAAAAAACATTACTGGTGTGCATCTTGAGACAAAACAACTATTTTAAAATATGCCAATGCAAGTTGCTTTCGGTTAAAACAGCTTAAACATGCATTTTAGTTTGGGACTAGGCTTACACCTCGTCTTTGAAACCAGGGGAAAGTTTTGTTTGTTAGCTACACGGCATACAGTTTGGGAAAACCTGAGCTGACACAGCTATGCTAACGCGAAGACATTTGTGTCACTAGATCCCTGTGCATATGACAAAGTTTATGTAACGCTGAAGCAGAAATGAAATGGCTTAAGGTGTTCTGGGTCTAGTGAACTAATCGCTGTTGTTTATATTCCATATATCTGCAGGGAGAATAATTAATCTGGACACACATACATTTCCTTGCCGTTTACCCCCGTGGCTACACTAAGACAGGTTAATGGGCGCGATGAGAGTTTGAGAAGCAAAATTCAGCCACACTTTCCAACAAACATTAATCTGGAGTCACAGCTGTGGGGTTACCCAGAACACACAAACACACATACACTTACAATCTACAGTTGCTGACACATAATTTAGCCAGCCAGCCAGCACTGCTGATGGGTCCCCTTGAGAACCAGAATGGGCAACACACAGAAAGACAGTTTCTGCCTTGGATTTCATTAGCTCTGTGTGTTAATGTAGGGGGGTTTATTTAAAAGACGGGCTCGTAGAAAGATATGCTTGCTGTGCCAGATGTGACCTATGCCACTGGCCTGTAAAAAGCAACTAAACTTGTAAAAGACAACTAAACTGGACACAATGAACAAGCTGCCCTCCTCACGCAATCCTTGTCCTACTATGTTGACACAGGTGCCATCGTAAAGACGTTCAGATAGCATCTCCGTGATGAATGGCCTAGCTAGATGTGATGATGACGCAGATTTTCGCATTACTTTAAGGCACTCGGTGGCCTTCTTGGTAAAGACCATGCAGCTATTTAAGAACACACAACATTTTTGCAAAACTCTAAAAACATACATATACATACAATTCACTGCAGTTTTCAGCTGAAATGACCACTAGTGGTAGTAAAACCACAACAAATTTGATTCATTTTCAGACAAATCAGGATTACAGGGAAAGATTATTGAATAATAAAAACTTTTTTCATGCAATTCCTTTCATGCAATTTCACAACACTATGTTATGACCTTGAAACACTTTTACCATAGTAAATGATTTGTAAACTAATGCATTTTGAGGTTTGCATCACATAACCAGCTCTATACGTTTGGCTTTTCTGATGTAGTAAACTTGCTCATTAGCTCACCTGATACAGCATTGCACTTGTGACGTGAAGCGCTCAGGTACGAGTCCCGTGAAACACGTGTCACGATAAAAGAGCTTTAATAAGTGGCTAAAATGGCACGGTTGTTTCAGCAAATGTGTTTTTCTCTCACGTTTGTTTTTGTGAATAAATTCGGTTAGTATAACCGGTACGTTATTTTCTAATGTGATAGAGCATTATCCCTTAGCTCCAATACAAACTATAACCAGCATTATTCATAGTCAGTAGAATTTATCAAAATAAAGTGTTAGCAAATATTAAGCAGACAGTCTATTAATACTCTAATGACTGCTAGTTGACAAGTAGTTGCAAAGTTACTTATAGTTAGTAGAATGTCTAAAGTGTACTTAACAATTAGTTCAAACTTTGACCAGTGGAGGGCAGTAATAAGTTAGCAGTGTCTACACTGCCGGAATTCTAATAGAGAAGAAGAAGAAGAGAGCTAGTTCAAGATGAGCATTTATGGTTAAAATGTATATAATTATTATTATTTTATTTTTTTTAGAAAATGAGCGATGGTTTCTTTAGATAAGACCCTTATTCCTCGTCTGGGATCATGTAGAGCCCTTTGAAGCTGCACTGAAACTGTAATTTTGACCTTCAACCGTTTGGGGTCCATTGAAGTCCACTATATGGAGAAAAATCCTGGAATGTTTTCATCAAAACCCTTCATGACTGAAGAAAGAAGGACATGAACATCTTGGATGACATGGGGGTGAGTAAATTATCAGAAAATTTTAATTTGAAAGTGAACTAATCCTTTAATGTGTTACCACAGCTGCCATTTTGAACGTTACAATTTCTCCCATTCCTCTTTCTATAAGTAGTCCATCTCACACAGAAGCCCATTTGTCACAAGGTAATCGTGACTTTATCTCTCAAAATTGTGAATTTAATCCTAGCAATTGCGATTTTGTATCTCATAATGTCACTTTATTTCTCGCAATTTGAGTCAATTTACTATTGCACAATTACCTTTTTTTGTACTCTGATTTGGAATGAGACTACCATAGTCCCATACTACTACTCTGAGCGAATGTAACTTACTTATCCATGCTTCTATCCCACACCCACGCCTTCCACTCCACCGGCCTCTCTTCACACTTGCTGTGGCTCTGAAAATTGCAGAGCTGTTAACTAAAAACGTATGTCCCCTTCCACCCTAAGAAAGGCCTTTTTGGGGATGCCACGGCAAGGCAGGGTGACATGATAACTACAGACTCCTCTTTTTTTACGGAAGTTTCTAAAAATCATCTAAAAGCCCCTTGTTAAGGATGGTTTTGAGGGAACTCTGAGAGAAAGAACATGGTGCCTGTGAAACCATAGCGGTCTGAAAGCCCCTGAGGACAGCTCTTCGTTAGATATCCATGCTGTCCAGTGTGGGTTAGTGCTTGGGTCAGGCTTGATTGCATTCATAGATAGCTGCGGCGGAGAGATTCTCATCTCTTATCTTTCCTGTGTGTGTGTGTGTGTGTGTGTGTGTGTAGCTCCCAGCTTTTCTCGCCCTCTCTTCACATCATCTTCTCTCCCTCGCTTTCTTTGTCACCTTCACACTTTTTTCCTGAATAGATTCTTCTCTCCTTGTGTGTTCTCTGTTTATTCTCTCCTTCTTTTATAGTCTATCTATCTATCTATCTATCTATCTATCTATCTATCTATCTATCCATCCATCCATCCATCGCTACACTAATGCTTGCCAGAAATATAGTTTATTTAGTCAGTACTGCGGTCTTTTATCATATTGCTGTTGCTGACATTTTACAAAAGCAATAAGCCACTTGAAATACCTGTTAAAGTGCTTTAACCATGGTTAAGTGGTGTTCTTAAGGACAGGGTGGAGTAAAATCCCTGTAAAGCACATTCTCTCATGGCTAATTGCTTTAAAAACATATAGAAGTAGCTGAAGTTGAAGATACCTGTTCTAAAATCATTTTAGCCATCTGAGAGCACACAAAATACATTGTGTACCTTTAATTAGATATTCTGCTGTACTGCTGCTTCAAGCAATGCAGCCCACACACTGTGGATGTGTGTGAAACCTGCTCTAATCCACAGCTTACCTCTCTAAATGTAGCGGCAGCAGCTTGAAATGAGTATAATCTTATTTTAAATGGTTACATTCTTATAATCATCTCTCATTTCAATACCTGCACACCTGTTTCAACACCTGTGCATAATCACTGAGTTTACTTGTATGTCATACACACAGAGATCAGATGTTGTTGACAAGGCTTTCAAATCAATTTCCCTTTGTTTATTCACTGTCCGTCACTTTTTTCACATTCTTTCCTTTACTTTCTCGCTGCCCTTCTCTGTCTTTAATTGATAAGGTTGCTGTACGCTTTGTAGAGTTGCGTAGTCACAACAAATTCCCATGCCCTGGACTGCAAACATAACAGTATTTGTTGTTCACACAGGATCTCGTGGCCCACCCATGCTGATAAACTAAGAGGGTTTTCTGGAGGAACACACCCAGCACTGGCCGAGAGCGTCTGGTAGAACCCTTGACTGCACAGAGTCGATATGTTTCAGACGTCTTTGGTCTCTCCAGAGGAACCTGATTTCCAATCAGACACATCAAGAAGATGAGTTTAAGAAAACCAGCACTGAGATAATGGAATACTGTGGGAGACTTATTGATGTTATTGATGAGCCAAAGTGTGTGGGGGTGCTATGGGGGATGGCAAGCCAGAAGAAAATGTATTGCTCCGAGGTTGCTCTTTTAGCTCAGAAGAATCCGTTTTGTGAAGTATCAACTTTGTCTCAAATGTTTCATCTGAAATTCCTTAAGGGATTTTTTTTTTTTTTTTTTTTTTTTTTTTAATATTTATATAAATTAAGTAGATCAAAACCTAATATATATACACACACAAACACAAACACACACACACACACACACACACACACACATATATATATATATATATATATAAGGTTTAGAGAAGAAGAAGAGTTGTTGTTATAGAGTGTTATTGCCATGCCGTCATTTTACGCCGGACTGCTTCACAAACGAGGGTCAATTCAATGCTGGATTTGCACAAAAGATTAACATGACGGCACATGTCGATGAGTTGAATCAACTCCACAGCAACTACATAAATTTATCCACTAACCATTCAGAAATGTTCAAATGCAATCTAAAAGTTGTAACTTCTTCCTGAGTCTCTCCATCAGTGTCGACTCCGGTTTGAACAATGTAAGGCTGAACACCGTTACTGACAATCCTCATTTTGGCTGCGTGAGATTCTCCAGCTTTGTTGTTGTTGAGCAACTGAAGCACGAGTTGTTAAAGCTCCGCCCTCCTCTGGAAAGCGGGCCGGGAGCTGCAGCTTATTTGCATTTAAAGAGACACACACAAAAACGGAGTGTTTTTGCTCACGCAAATAGGGCAAATTTGCTTATTGCTTTTGTAAAATGTCAGCAACAGCAATATGATAAAAGACCGCAGTATTGACTAAATTAACTATATTTCTGGCAAGCATTAGTGTAGCGATGGATGGATGGATGTGAAAGACTGGAGTAATGATGCTAAAAATTCAGCTTTGATCACAGGAATAAAATATATTACAATAGAAAACAGTTCATTTAAATTGTAATAATATATTACAAAATTAATGTTTTTACTGTATTTTTTGATCAAATAAATGCAGTCTTGGCAAGCAGAAATATAAGAAAAAATGAAGCAGATTTTTCTATCTTCACTTCTACAAAATTATCCATTTGCTCTCCTTATAATCTCATTGCTAGGAATAGCAATTGTGACAGATCTTTTCTATGGGAATGACTCCACAAAAACAGACAATAAAGATGAAAATAACCCCCCGAGGAACATCCATCTCATCCTGAGGTCACGATCGGGGCAACCCAGGGTCAATATTCGGCCATGATGTGTACCGCACCTGTTGTTACGCATACACACATTCTCTTTCGCTTCTCTGAGTCTCTAGCTCTACCTCAAACACAGGAAACAGATTTGAACAACAGGAAATTTCTGCCTATTGCCATGACATCTCCAGATAAGACCATCGGTCCCTTATTGTGTATCTGTGTGTCTCTGTGGGCCAGACAATGTCAGAGAGACCCTGAAGGTCTGCGTTAACTGATCTCTTCTCCTCAGGCAACTCTCCCACTGGGACTGACAATGAGAAAACAGAAAGTGGTCTCCCTTGCTTACATCTGTCCTTATAAGGTTGTTGTATTCAGCTACTGTAAATTCCTTCCTTGTACGCATCTTTCTTAAATACTTATTTATTAAACAAACAGTTATGGATGTTGAACTAATATGGTAAATCTGATCAGATGATCCACTGTGGGGCTGTTGAAGCTGACATTCACCTAGGAGTTCTCATCCCTTTCTTATTTTCCTTCTACTCACCCGTTTTGAAGATCTCGTAGCGGATGGAGAAGCCAGCGCCATGAGTCTCGTAGTCAGACACAAACTTGATGAAGAGCTGGTTCCCAGAGGAGACCACTGGAGAGGGGGCGATCTTCCCGCAATACTTCCCGACCAGCTGCCCGCTCTCATCCACTCCATCTCTCACTTCCACATAGTCATATCTGCACAGAGAGAAAAACACAAAGATTTGTTAATCTAAGCTGTTAACAATATACACTTTTTGTATATATTTTAGCAAGTCGGTTCATTTAGACAGTTTTTCATTTATCTGGTTATGAATTTTTACTTACGTTTATAAAGATATTTACTTTCAAAAATTTGAAAAACACAGTTAAAAACAATGACTAGGTAGAGAGAGAAAGAGTGTGTGTGAGAGAGTGTGTATGTGTGTGAGAGAGTGTGTATGTGTGTGTGTGTGTGTGTGTGTGTGTTAGAAAGCTAAAAAGTGGCATATAAATTGCTGCATATGAATGATAGAAGACAGTCATACTCTTAGTTGACTTTGCATGTCGGTTTCACATATACATGAGTGGGACAACAGTTATAGTATGAGAAGACACAGGTGTCGCCTACACACACACGCTCCAGTTGTCCTCAAAATAGAATTTCAACCCTAAAGCTATTGGTTTGTGCCGCCACATAATTGAGTCGGCGACAGTTTGGAAGACTGTTGCACAAATGGCAGCACGTGCACACACACAAACCCACGTGCACACACATACGCACGCTAATATTGTGTCTGTAATACAAGATGAGTGAGAGTGGGTGGGTGGTCCTGCCTCAAGTAGCGAGTGAGCGAGAAGGGATGAAAAACTAAAGCTGATGTGAATTCTCTCTTGTTTTAAGTCTGTTTGTACAATACACTCTGCATACTGATATAATCATGGCGAATTTCAATTGGGGGAAGGCTCAGCGTGGAATATGATTGACAGCAGGGTCTTGTTTCCATGGCGTTTAATCACCCCTGACACCCGTAACCGCGGGAACGGCGGGAGGAAAGGAGAGCAAAGCATCATGGGGAGTAGAACGGTCTATTTCTTTTCAAAGAATTTCAGTTTGGTTTCTCAAAGCATATTAGGGATGCAGAACCAAAATCTTGCCTGTGCATAATATCATTTCATTATGTGAAGAGGAGTATTAAAATACTGATACATACATATATATTATTCATGTGCATAATAGCCTAGATATGCAACAGAAGATCTCCCTGCTCAAGAAAATGGTCTAATCCACCTGCCACACATTACGGGAGGAAATGTGTGAAAATTTAACGAAGGTATCGCAGACAGCAGAATGTGTGTCTGTGTGTTAGTGTGTCCAGGGGGGTTACGGGAGGCGTAAAAATCGGGGCGCGTCTCATACTGTGCGTTCAGTGATATAAAGGTTGGTTTGTTTCACACCGTTGGGGGTGGCATGATACCGTATGTGTGCGAATGGAAGGGACGGAATATGAGAAGCGTGCCGCTCTCTGAAATTGGGTCCCCTGAGGGGGCAGTAATGTAGAGATGACTTCACCCGTGTCTCTCCGCTTGGCTGGCCTGATGGAAGAGGCCTAGAACTCCATCAGTCACAGCAGAAGAGAGTGCCACGGCTCTAATGCTACATATACAATGAAAACGCATTTAAACTGGCAGGTAAAGAAAGTCCACCTTCTCTGCAAAAATGCCACACAACGTACAATACATTCTTGCAAATAGGAGAATGACATAACTTGTACAAAAATACTATTTATTAACAAATGGGACAATATATAGAGACCCCTATGGACCCTCATGAGTGTTTGTGTAGGTAATTAAGTAAAAAAAAAAAAAAGCTTTTTAAAGGGAAATTAAAAATAAAAATTAAGTTCCAAACCTGTAAGACATTTGTTCATCTTTGAAACAAAAATGAACATCTTTCTGTCTCTCCATTGTCCATGCAACTACTGCTTTGACGCTTCAGAAAGTTCATAAAGAGATCGTAAAACGAATCCGTCTGAATTGAGTGGTTTAGTCTAAATTTTCTGAAAAGACACGATCGCTTTGTGTTATGTCTCATGTTACGCAGCACGTTTGAGCTTCAGTGAGAACCAATGAGATTCATTCTTGTGTTACGCAGCACATTTGAGCTTCTGCAAGAACTAGTGAGGTTCAATCTCATGTTAGGGGCCGTTCACATATCTTTTCCGCGCGCAAATTTCAAATGTAACCGCGCGGTAGGCGTGCTCATAATGAAAGCAACGCGGTAGCGATGCACATGCAGTGTGTTTTCCAGGTGCATCGAGATAAAAAATTCTCAACTTTTCAGAATGCCGCAAGTGCACCGCAGGTCATGTGACAAGAACCAACCAATCAGCTTCAGTCTTTCCATAACAAAACATCAAAAGCTCAGCCGAACAGCTGATCATAGCTGTACAGGGTGGTTTTTATATCTCATCTCCATAAATATATCTAGTAGTAAAGCTAATGCAAGGGCTAGAAATCAATTTTTCCATTGCGAAACTTCCTACTCCTCGTGGAGAGTGCAGTTCATGGTTGCATAGCAATGACAGACGCCACAGGAGCGCAAGCACTTTTGAAAGGAGGAGAAAGCGGTGCGGCCATGCTTTCCACGCGTTTTTAGATGCAATATGTGAACGGCCCCTTACGCAACATGCTTAAATTTCCGCAAGAACCAATGAGGTTCGTTCTTGTGGTACGCAGCACGTTTGAACTTCCGCGAGAACCAATGAGATTCATTCTGGTGTTACGCAGAACGTTTGAACTTCCGCGAGAACCAATGAGGTTCGTTCTTGTGTTACGCAGCACGTTTGAACTTCCGCGAGAACCAATGAGATTCATTCTGGTGTTACGCAGCATGTTTGAGCTTCAGCAAGAGTTTTGTTCTCACGTGTCAAGCAAGTTCAGTTGACCTTCTGTTTATGTTCACTGATCAATGTTTATATGTGAATAAAAGTCTAAATTAAATCTGTTCATCGTATAATGTGATTGAGTCTCTTCAGAAAATTTGGATTAAACCCCTCGATTCATATGGATTATTTTTACGATCTCGACATGAGGGTAAGTAATTAATGACAGAATTTAAATTTTTGGGTGAAGCAAAAGAACTTGATGTGTGAATTTTCTTTGATTTTTAAAGTATTTTCCCTTTCTTATTGTGCAAACAGACTGCTCTTTTCAGACAGCTTTACCCAAGCCTTTGCTGCTCACATGACGTTTGCAGAGCTATGACCTCACTCTGTTTGGCTTGGGTCTACTGTTTTGTGCTTGCTGCCATTTTTTAGCACGCTGTTCTGTTTTTCAATCCCTGCCCTCTTCCTCTTAAGGCCAGCTGTGGAAACAGCACTCCTGCACCCACACAAACAAGCTCTGTTCTCCTCTTCTCCTTTATCAGTCTGAGCAGGAGAACTCAGTCTACCTTTAGCCCCATCATGGTACATTTACACAGGAATTCAGCCAATGCACTTATGCTTTTACTCACTGCCTTTACGGCACAGTGGCCATAAAAAGCAGTCATTAACTTTCCCAAAGACTTCTTTTGTTTTCTCTCATCATTCTGGCTTGCCATTCTGGTGAGCCTGACTTATAAGTAAGGTCAAATGATTCAGAGCTCTGAGTAAATGATAAGAGAAGATGAAGAGAAGGAAAGCTTAGATTGATGGTTATGTTGATCATCAACATCATTATTTTAGTGCGGACGTAGATCCCTGTATTCAAGTCTAAACATGTCCCTGGAGCAATATTTGTCCTCAAACAAACATAGACCTACCCGGTCACTAAAACCAGAAGGGAATCATTGTTTGGTAAGAAACTTGTCCAAGGCTCTAGCCCTAACTCTAACCCAAGAATCTGATTGGTGGATTGGACTACTTTCCTTGTTGGTGCCAGAACAAAATTCCAAACCGATCTGAGAATTAGGTTTAATGAGCTTGATTTTTAGGCCCTGTCATAAATGGTGCATTTCATTGTACCTGTGATCTTGTGAATTTGTGATGACCTTGAGAATGTAAGGTGTCGCATTTGTCATAGGTTTCATTTCACTCTCTTAACAGCCACCACAAGACATTGCAGTCTTTTGCAGAGACAACACAAATCTGCACTGCCCAAAGTGTGGATATAAAAGACTACTGAAAGGGCTTAAGCAAATGGCCTTTGTTTGGGATAGGTTGGGTTAAGACTAGGATTTGGGGCTTCAACATTTTTATCAACTAAACTGTTGAGCCCTACCAAATTATTACCCCCTTTGTTGAAGTCGCTACCTGATTGCCTAATCTTAACCCCACCCCAATCCTAACCCCTCCCCCACACCTACTCCTAAACCTACCAATAAGGGGTAATTATCTGGCAAGGGGTAGAGGTAGCTTATTGCTAGGGTAAGTTTGGCTTATATTTGTTTGATAGGGATGTTGTTCCAGCTCCAACAAGTATATTGATTCAGGAGCATGTCTTACTTGACTAATTTGCATTGCGACTGCAAGCACATGCAAGAATGCACACCAAGTTGCTGTAAAATCCTAACCAAATTCACTCATTGAAAAGTGCATCAGAGATTGGTCTGAATACAGCTTGGGAAGAGTTTTAGTGCAGTAATGTGTGAAGATCTTTGACAGTATGTCCTAGCTCAAGATAGAGAGCATCAGTCTTGTTCAGATCTGTCTGTTCTGCTCTCTACTTCCTCTTTCAACCGGTAATTTCTCCCTGCTCTTATGGCTAGCTGAATGATACCTCTACCTTGATGTATCATTCAGCTATGCATGCACACACAGATTTTCTTTTTACTTTAAATCCCAACCAGGTAAACTCGAGCGTGACCAGACCTTTGAAAAATTGATGCAGGCGTTATCCAGCAAAAGATTTTGGGGTTTAAGAAGTCGTTTCTTCCTCAGTGGTGCTGTGTGAATCAAAGGTGTGTTATCGGATTTCAGCAGTCTGTCACAGAATCACAGTCACCGTTGCACAACCGTAGTCACAGCAGAGGTAACATTATACTGTACTACAAGCTCTCCTCAACACATCCTTTTTGCTATGGCTTTGAAAAACAGCAGGCTTCTCCTGCTTGCCTGCATGTAAAGTCTTAGCACCTTCAGAAATCTTGTTTATGGCATTTTTTAGTCAGGCGCGGCACTTGTTCCCTAACACAGATGGACCTTGTAAAGCTGGAGTGGGAGGTATTAGAATAAGATGCAGATGGAACTGCAGTAGTCGCCTCAAGGCCAGTGCTGCTTATGAAAAAAAAAAAAGAAGAAATGTCTATAAGCATTCTAACCACATTCTCATTTCTGTTTTTAAAGACTACTCGGCACAGGCTGCACACAGTTTCTTCCCATTCCGCAAGCTCAGTGGATCCGGAGTGCCAACTTGGCCCTGCTAATCATATGCAGGGCATTATGGGATTGACTGCAGAGGCCATTTTACATTCAGAGAAAGACTTTTTCCAAGAGTGGTCTGTGTAGAACAGTATTTGCTAATCTATTTCTTCTGGAACGTGCAGGGGTCTGAGGCTACAAGATGGAGTTTGCCGTTAACAGAGCAAGAAAAAACAGCAGGGACCGATTTTAAAATGAAGTTTTGCCCCTGAAGCTAAGAAGAGAGGTGTAAAGCATTCTCATCAAGTACAGAGACCCAATTTCTCAGACCAGACACCTCTCCACCTGCCCCAGGTCTTAAACCACCCCCTCGCTCCACCCGGTCTCCGCCTGCTTCATTTTTACGACCCCAGAATAGACAGCAGACAGATTCTTTTTAATGCATTTCCCCTCTCTATATCTTGCTGCTCTACCTTTGCCCTTTTTGATTGTTCAAAATCTTTGGGCATATACCACTGGACTGTTGTTAGGATTGTGATCCAGTCTCTAAAGCCTCTTCATACACACACACATTCAACCATAATAGTAGGTGAAAATAGCCTGCCAATCCAAAGGGGAAATTAAAACAAAAAGGATGAACCTATATCTCAGAGACATTCACTTTGCTGCCTTGCAATACTAGCAGACAATCCTGTCTACAGGGATAGTAATGGCTAGGCAATCCAGAGCAGTCAGATGGGAAAAGTAGCAAGCCTAAATTTTGCACGCCTAGGGTTAAGACGATCAACCACAACCTAACAATTTTTCATTGACTCAAAGACTTAGGGCTGTTACCTTCACCCCCCATAAGCATTCACAGAAACAAAATATGACCAGCATGATCTTACAATACAGCGGAACATTTTATCCATCACCTTAGGGAAAGATTAGGCTCGACGTGCCCTTTTCAAAACAATCACTCTTTTCTCACATTTTCTTTTGGCTTGGAGAAGGCTGAGGGGATGTACAAGTCGTCATTGTCCTAAAGAAAGTGTAAACATCTAGGCCCAGTTTCACAGACAGGGCTTAGGCTAAACCAGGATTAGGCCTTAGTTAAATTAGGATATTTAAGTAGTTTTTATAAACATACCCTAGAAAAAGACATTGCTGGTGTGTATCTTAAGACAAAACAGTGGCAGTGACATATTTTAAGATATGTCAGTACAAGTTGCTTTCAGTTAAAACAGCTTAAACATGCATTTTAGTCTAGGACTAGCTTAAGCCTTGTCTGTGAAACCGGGGGGTAGAGCTGTAAACTGTTGAGGGACTCTGACCGAAACATCATGTGCAAAAAAAACAAAACAAAAAAACACCAACATGCAACTGTCACTTAGACACCCATGCTGAACAAGGTTAACATTTCAACGAAGCAAGCTGGACTTTTCTTTCTGTTTTAACAGCTAAAGCCTTTAGGGGACAAGGTAGCAGCTCGCTCACCAAAACTGTCTACCATTCTCCATAGTATGTGACAAGTGTTAACCAAGCCTACTGTAATAGGCTCCTGCAGCTGCAAGCTGTATTTGGAACGATAATAACCTCTCCGCTGTCACTCAAAATGTTGGCAAAACAGGCAAAAAAAGGAGTTGGGGTTGGGACCAGAGTCCGTTACAACAGTACAGAGAATGAAAACACTCCCTGATGGAGTTATTAGCTTACATGCGACTGCTGAAGAGTGTAGAGGGAGGGGCCATGACTTGAGGCTATGGCTATGAAGTTAGACCTGTGTTTTCATGATAACTGAGTAACGGCTTAGGGGTGCTTTATTTTGTTTATGTTTTTTTTTACTATACCTTTTGAAATGACTGGTTGAGACTGGTTGGTTCTATAAGGTAAAGGGACATTCTTTTTGTCTCAAGAGGATTGAATATTGTTTATTCAAAGGAAAATTAGAAATTCAAGTTTGGGTGTGAAAGTACCTTTACACACTGCATGTGTGCTGTTGACCTCAAATAGACTTTCTTGCCAACATCAGAAAATAATTTAAAAATGGGTGCAAATCATGTTTCATGTTGCCCATTGAGTGATGTGTCTATCCAAACGACCACCCAGTGGTTTAACCATCCTTCCTAAACACAAATGATTAGAGCAGTACCATTTAGAAATGGGTGGCACAGAGCAAATGTGGTGCAGGGCTGGCGAAGGGTGTGGACATGTCAAGTGGTTCAATACTTTTCAATTCCGTGAGAGTAAATTACATCAACCCAGCCCCAGTAGCCACAATCGCAGAGAGGTCTTGAGCATCATGCTTAATCTTTGAGACATATTTTTAGATGCTAATTTATTTTGAATGGGCGCGGTGCAGGAGACCACGCCACACGCTTTCATAAATGGCAATTATGATTAACATTGATGGATTTAGCGTGTCCGCTTTCATTAGCACTGCTAATTAGGCTGTTCAGAGAGACACGGATTCCCAACAATCACATTAATGAATTCCAGTATTTTGAGGGAATTATTGCGTACTGCACTACTAACAGTTTATAGTCTTTAATAGGCAAATAACCCAATGAAAGAGGTAGCAGTAAAAGCTGAGAAAGAATGCAAAAGAGAAAATGTGCAATCACATGTGAAACACTGATAGCAAGCAATCCATTTTTTGGTTTACACCTCTGAGACAACTCCTTGTCCTTCCTCTTAACCACATCCAAACTTGTTGGATGTTAATTTTTGTCAAGGGAAAAGCAGAGAGGGCCACAAGACAAAGAGGGCACTGTGCTACCACTACAATATTAATTCCCCTCTACAATGGTGCACGTCAGCAAACGATTCTGTTTCTCCTCAATCCATCATCTGTCATTATCCATTAAAGCAATTTTGTTGTAAAACAGAAAGCATTATAGTTTGGAATTCGAAGAAACACAGACTATATTAGACCACAAAATGCCCTTATTTATAAATCTAACATCCTGTTCTAGTTGGAGGAAGGAGCAAGAGCAATTAATTAGAGTTCTGCCCAGGGGGCAAAATGGCTAATATGCATTTACTGATTAAGTGAAACGCGTACACTAAGTGAGCTATGGCATAGAGCTCGGTTAGGCCATTTTAGAGTGCCACACTTCTTCGCTAATGTACAATTCCCAAATGATCCAATATAAACACAGCTGAAGGAACTTGAGGAAGTTCTGTCATCAGCCAGCAGGGCAGGATGGATATCTGTGTATCATCCACTGACAGGATATGAATGAGGAACTGCACTAAATTGGCTTAACTTTACCTCAGAGATTTAGTCTCAGTGTAGCAATGACATGAAGGAAGCTGCTGCAAACTTGCTGCAATTTAGGAAAAAAAATATGTTATGAACTGGGCAAGAGTTAAACCCTGTGGACTTTCACAAAAATGTGCAAAATGTATAAACATACAGCAAGAAAAACACAGAGACAATGGTTATGTTGTGTGTTGGTTCGCCACTTGAGTTCTCAAGTTGATGTCCAATGTGAAGCTAAACCATTAGAGTGCAATACGATATTAAATGTTAATATAGGATTCAGCTAAAAATACATTTTATAGGCCTATAAGTAATATATATTCACTGTTGTTGTACATAAGAGAGAAAGAGAGAACAAAAATCCATTTTAGTCCACGAATAGGACAATGGAAAAAGAAATTGCACTATATGGTGTATAAGGGACACAGGTCTTCATTCGGTCTCTGTCAGGAGCCCATTTCACTGGCTATTACTAAGAGAATAGCCACCATTTGTCCCACCTTGACATCTGATAGGGGGTATTATTACTGAGCCAGAGTGGCCACTGCCCTTTGGAGAAGGGTGCATGGTTAAGAAGATGAAAAGTCAAGCTATAGAAAAGAACGTGGATTGAGTATGAGGGAAGGAGGTGGCTGACTGGGGTCAGAGGGTAGATGTGCACGGTCTTCCATTAAAAATTCTATGCATCCCCCCTACCACCCAGTAACCCCGGTGTGTCCCACCCTTGGGCTGACACTGATTCTGCAGTGGTAGAAGGTGGCATGTGAGCCTCTCCTCTAATGAGGACTAAATTCATTCCTACTATGCGCAGAGAGAAATAGGGTCAGCTTAAAGGTAATACCTTTTGCTATGCTAATTACAGTACTAATTATTTGGAGATACTGTATATAAAAAGATCCCACAGGCTAGAATGTCTGACACTGCACTAGTCCGACAACAAAAAAGGAAAAGACAGTTATTATAGATGTGTATCTAAGTGCATTATTAAATAAAACAAACCCACAAATCCAATTTAGCATTGCCAGGACAAGCTGATGATGAAGATATGACCTACTGACTTTCTGAGAATGGTTAAAAGTAGACCCAAATGATGACTGTTAATGTACAGTATGAGACAACGAGCTTGCATAAAGAAAACAAGACCACTGCTTAACTATCTGGCCCATCTACATACTGCAGTCTAATAAGTGCTCTCTTGTTGATAATGAACAGAATGCTTAGGGAGGTCAACTAGAGGTAAACCAATGGGTGGCGTCCATGAGGAAAGAGAGAGGTAGACAGAAAGAGAAAGATTGAGAGAGAATGTGCATGGATGAGAGCATGAGGTCCCTCTGGGCTATGTCCTGGGTCACTTGAAGTTTCCCCATAATGTCTCATGTCCAGCTTATTCTTTCTTTCAACTGCACTGAGAGTAATTCAATTAACTTGCTTTCCTTGCGTGCCTTGCCCCCTCTCCTTCCTTTCACTCCCTCGCCTTCCTCCTCATCCAGGCTAGTACAATGACGGCGGCAAATGGGGGTAGGGAAGGGATAGAAATTGATGCCTTTGACCAAGTCTGCATCATATCTCATGGGAACAGTGTCATGGTCAACAGTGACACACGGAATTGGGACACTCACACCCTTCAGATGCTGATTTTTTATTACATAAGCGGAAGATGGAGAACAAAAGAGAAATGTTTGCTTTGTCAATTCTCTGACATTCGTTTCAACATCTTGGCATTTGACTAGTTTCCTTATTCTTCGTGTGTCCTTATTTCATTATCATGTACATTCTCACTTTATCTCTTTCCTTTCCCAACAGGTTATCCTTTCACTTCAAAAAAGAAATCAAGTTCCTGGAATTACGCACTTTAGAGGGCACACACTGAGACAACCAGGTGGTGTGTTGTTTTCTTTCTATCGCAATTCCGGTGCATTCTGTTGTGGCCCGGGCAATGTGCTCGTGTCAAAGTGTGTGCACACATATGTGTGGTGTCTTGTCGTGCAGCAGTTTGATCAAAGCACCGATGCCAAAGATGATGCCAAAGTTTGGAGGGCAAAATGACCTCTCCATTCACAAACCCACACTGCTGCTGCCAACTTGGAGATGTCGTGAAAGATAATTAGCTCATGCTATGACCAGCAGACCTGCTGGAAACTGGAGGAAAGGATAGGAGAGGAGGGGCTGACAGACTTAAGCTGGCATTGAGTCTGAAACATTACAAGACCACGAACATCCCACCAAGGGGTTGATTTACTCACAGGTCAGTTTGCAGCTTTTGAGACGTGCTATTTAATGGCAAATTATAGTGTGAGAAAAATGCCACATTCACACACAATCAAACCGCCCAAAACGAACACCAATCCTCTGAAAGACAAGTCTAAGAGAAAAGCAAACAAAGGGGTGGGCGAGCGGAGTGTGAACTGCTTCAACTCAATCAGAGAGCCTTTGCCCCATTCATCACTGTCTCTTTCCAGCCATCAAACTTACTACCAACACTGTCGCAGAGAAAACAAAGAAGGACAGCCCTCGGCTACACTCAATCTAGAGCGAACGAATGAGAATGAGATGAAAGTTAAGTTCTCAACAAACAGATCTCACAGCCTTAAATTTACAAGAAAAAAAAAAAAAAAACATTCAAAAATGCAACCTGAAAAATTCAATTTGCCATCTTAGCAAGGGGCCCAAGTGGAGCTGAACCTTATCAAACCCAAATCCCCATCCAACTGGTCCCTTAAGCTCAGAGCAGTGTGGGCTGAACCATAGCTGGGCAGGAGCCCCATCAATCAAAAATAAAGGGCCATTTGCAGCTCTGGCGGCAAACTAAACAAGGCCAGCATGTGCAGACATGGTGCATTAGCTCTCCAACAGGACCACATCAATTAAAGCTTAGGCACTTCTGATGTTCTCCAGGGGAGTTTAAAAACCAGGTTGGCTTGAATCAGATCTTTAACCAATCTTGCTGAGAACCTTAACTCTTGGTTCCTAAGCAGTGGTAAATTCCCCCCATTCATCTCTCTCTTTCTCTCTCTTTCTCTCTCTGTGTTCTCGTAAGTTCTCGGATTCCATATTTGGGCCTCTACATGGAAACACTGTTGCTAATGAGCTTCATCTAAACAAACTCAGAGATTTATGTTCCACTGCATTTTTACATGCATAATTAAATTACAGCAGTTTAGACAACGAGAACTTTTACTTTTTGTAGATGACCCTGTTTTCCTGTGCTGATTTCATATTGCTATTGCTAGACGCCAGGGACATTTCAGACTTTATGGTACATTTTATTAGACAAAATATATATGCCTATGTAAGCAAGATAAGTCCTATTTTTGGTCTTCCTAAAAGATAAAGACTTTACATTTAAATTTTTAGGTGTAGATTAGCACATAGATGGCTTCAAAGCTAATCAACATGGACTAAATGCCAAGGGATATCTTAACAACAGTTTTCCTATGACAACAATGTTGGTAATACTTTACAATAAGGTTCATTAGTTAACATTAGTTATCTACATTAGTTAACATGAACTAATAATGAACTGCACTTCTACAGCATTTATTAGTATTTGTTAATGTTAATTTCAACATTTGCTAATACATTATTAAAATATTGTTAACATTAGTTAATGCACTGTGAACTAACATGAACAAGCAATGAACAACTGCATTTTTATTAACTTACGTTAACGCAGATTTGTAAATACAGTAACAAATGTAATGCTCATGGTTAGTTCATGTTAGTTAATACATTAACTAATGAACCTTAACAATTTTTTATACACTTTTTTATCATTTCACTAAGTCATATCTTTAAATCGGTAACACTTTACTTGAAGGGGTGTGCATAAGACTGACATGACACCTTCATAATCTTGACATGACACGTGTCATGAATATGAAGGAGGTTTTATGCATGTTTATGACAACTGTCATTAAATGTCATTCGCTCAATTATGTCATTTTTAATGCAAAGATGACATTGTTTGAGATGTCTTTGTTACGACAACTTGACATAAACCAACACATCATAACCTGTCAGTGTCTTTGTCATGACAACGTGACATTAGCAAAACATCATAACCTGTCATAAACATGACATAGCAGATTAATTATCAAACTTAAAAAACTACTTAGCTTTATGGGTTAACATTACATTACATTATTTTGGTAACACTTCAGTATAGGGAACACATATATAAACGATTAACTATGACTTTTCCCTCAATAAACTCTGAATTTACTGCTTATTATAGTTAATTGTTAAGTTTAGGTATTGGGTAGGATTAAGAATGTAGAATAAGATCATGCAGAATAAGGCATTAATATGTGCTTTATAAGTACTAATAAACAGCCAATATTTTAGCCATATGAATGCTAATAGTAATAAGCAACTAGTTAAAAGACCCTAAAATAAAGTGTTACCATTATTTTATAACAGTGTCATCTTTTTTACGAAATTTGAAATTGTCTATTATCTGACCTTCTGTTGGAGGAAACTTAAAAAAACAAAAAACAAAAACAAAAAAAAACATGAAATGAAAAATAGTCATGACGCTGTTATAAAATTATTTGTCAGAGTATTGTCACTTAATGACATTTTAATGACAAGTTCAATTTGTACCACTGTACTTGAGCTCAAGATACATATTTATGACACTATTATAATGGCCTCATGTCAAAACCAACCACATGACAGTTTAATGCAATGTTAACCCATAAAGCTAAATGATGTCAAGTTGTCATGACAAAGACACTGACAGGTTACGATGTATTGGTTTATGTCAAGTTGTCATAACTCGGACATCTCAAACAATGTCATCTTTGCATTAAAAATGACATAATTGAGCGAATGACACTTAATGACAGTTGTCATAAACATTCATAAAACCTCCTTCATATTCATGACACGTGTCATGTCATGATTATGAAGGTGTCATGTCAGTCTTATGCACACCCCTTCAAGTAAAGTGTTACCTTTAAATCTTAATCCAGTGGTGAGATAAACAAATTGTTCTTTAATCACGCAACTAAAGGTATTCTTAAGAACATCTGAGCTGGAACATAAAGGAAATGAGCAACAGGATTTTCTCAGCTGTGACGGCTCACAGCGGAGAACAGAAACTTCCATATTGGGAAACCTGTTCTGTGTGGAAAGCTGGAGAGGCCTTTGCCAAATTCTCTTTAGAAGCTTCATCATTCTTTTGTCAGAGGTGGAATTTTGAGATTTCTAATGTCTTCTGTGCTCTACTGGGACAAGGGAGGAGGTTTGCTACTACTTTGTTAAATCCTAATTGATTTTTCTCACTCCTCACTCCCTTCTCTCTCATTTATCCAACTATAACTTGTATATCCTGTAGGGTTTTGTATTTGAATCTTTCCCTTTTTTCATCCTATCTGCCTTCTGCCTCCTCCTCTTCATCTACTCACTTTCTAACACTCTCTTCCTTTTCTTCCCCACTTCCCTACTTCATCACTCTCTCCTCCCCTCATAGATAAGCTCACGCTGAGTGGCGAAGTGCCTAGGCTTTCTGAGAGAGAGACAGAGAGCGAGAGAACGAGGAGGACATGAATCAAGCCAGTGACAGAACAGCAGGGAGGACAGCAGATGTCACAGAGAGAGAGAGCTTTTCAATCAGCCTGTCCTTCCAACACACAGGCCAAGGTGAAGCGCTTTAGCGGCGGAAACCCCTTGCCCTGACACACACATACCGAAAGATACACACAATTTAATCTTTCTCATTAGTCAGACCGCTTTACAACCTCAAGTTGCCCAGTGTCATGTGAGGGGGTTAAAGGGCCAAAGAGTAAATGTGGTGATGAAATGAATACCATAGAGTGAAAAAGGCATGACTGTGGAAAATAAAGAACAAACTAGTGTTGTCAAAAGTACTGACTTCGATACCAAGTCAGTAGTGAAATTTTAAAAAATGTGATGCTTTGAGCACTGTTGAGCAGATTTGCAAACACCTCTGATTGGCCATTGTGTTCACGCGCTCAACATATATGTCTGAAAGCGCTTTGAAAGCGTTTGAAAGAGCGGTCCACTGAGAGAGGCCTGCTTTCAAACTCTCCCGTGTATATCCGTGTAAGCACTCGGTGAAGAGAGTCAAAGTCTATTTACAACATGTTTTGAAGTGTTGATCATTGTAGCCAATCACAGACATATCTGATGAGCGTGTGAACACAATGGCCAATCAGAGGTGTTTACAAATCGGCTCAACAGCGCTCAAAGCGTCACATTTTTAAAATTTTATTTCACTTCGATACTAAGTCGGTACTTTTGACAACACTACAACAAACAACAATCGTTTTAGAGCTATGAAATGAATCTGGCTAGCGTAGCTCAGATAACATGCTACTGGATGAATTTGTTAGAAAAGTTTGAGTTCACACTTGAAAGTCTTATTGTATCTCTGAGCACACTATGAAACATTGTTAAGACCTAATAATGATTGTTTTTAAACACGTTTTACAGAAATACTCCCCCTGGCTTTCACTGGTCGAACAGACAAATAGCCACACCCCAGACTCATGCCATTGCTTGAACTGTTACTGTGTTAGGCTGGTCACGATTCTCAAACAAACAACAATGGTTTGAAAGCACCACAGAGTTTAAACTTTTCAGGGGAATCAACCTCCTGTTCTGAACAGCCTATGTGGGCACTTTTGTGTATGTTTTTTTCCTATGTTTATGCCTCATTTTCCATCTGGACTGGCTTTAGTAACACCACCTCGCTCTTGCTCCATATGACAGCTGCTGCCTCCTTTCCCTGTACCCAGAATTCAGTGCAGAGCCAGAACAAATGTGATTTAGAGGCAGTCTAGGGACAAGAAACAACCTCCCAACACAGCAAAAGGCTCAGCGCAGTAGCAAAAATCCTTGCTTTGCGGTCTGCTTTCTGTCTGCTCTGCGACACAAAGCACATCAACCGTAAAGAGAAAAAATGGCATCTTCGTGAAATGAAACAGGAGTGGTACACCTGTTTTAGGAGCTCGGATGGAGTCAGGCACGGATCTCTGCCTTTCATCAACAGCTCACGAATGGCCCGGTACTGCTTTTGATCCTACGATTGCTTCCCTGACCCTCCCTGAGAATAGATCGCTGTGCTCATGTTTGTTAACAGGGGCCATAAGTATTTAAAACAATCTCTGTCAGGCCAAGCCTCCTCCACTGCCCAGAGGTCAAAGCATTCCCTGCCTTTAAAAACCTTCATCATTGAGGATGAAAGGAGGTCCGTTGCATTCCATACTTCTTTGGTTTTCCCTTCCGTGACAACCGCTGATGAATGTTCATGCCATACGTCTCCCTCACTGTGTTTATTCGTTGTGGAGGAGTGGAGAGGGCCAGTGTTAGGTGTCTGGAGGAAGCAGGGAGAGTTACGGCCATTCCCAGCCTGGCTATGGTGCCTCTCAGTGGGGGAGAGGAGACTCACGGGGCCCCTACTGCACTGGAGCACACAAACAATGGATCGAGACCCTGCCTGAGTGGAAGAGCTGTGTTGATATTTAAACACCAGTGAGATCTACTGTTTTACCCTTTCTCTTCTCAGCCACAACACTAATTCACATCAACAGCAGGGCATCTGAGCAACTGAATGAGTGTGTTTCTATATGAATTAAACCTAAAACTTCTTTATGAAACAAACCATCACTAAATCAAAGGCATCTACTGTTAGTGTCTCCATGACTAATCAGCTTTATCCAAGTCTCCGAGCAACACAGATACAGGATGTGTGGTTTGTTTGGCAAGCCAAAAGTGTATTTGCTTTCTCTGCAGGACATGTGGCACTTTGCGGGCTGACCCAGCAGGGCGGCGCTGAAGGTTGGTCACTGTAAAGCTGCGCTTTCAGGCTTAAGTTTACTGCGGAGACATAGGGCCTTTTAGCGACCTCCTTTGGGACCATTCTTGAGCAAGCATTCTCTGAATGCCATCTTGACTATTCGCAAGTGCACACACATGCACAAATCCAAACCGACCGGCCATTGTTGCACATTCTCTGACTAAGTACAAAGAATACTGCTTTAAGCAGCAAAGCTTTCGAGAGCAAAGCTACACTCTGTCCTTTACCACGTTTCAACAATTCCGCCATCCAACACATCCCCTCACGGCTTCAAGACAGGAATCTAACAATCGGGAGGAAATGTTTCCAGTTTTTGTTGGGTCAGCGGATTGGGGCGCATCAATGATTCATAATGCTGTCAGAGGAATGTGTTATCTGCAGAGGGCGGCCTCTGACACAACACAGTACAGACACAGAGACACACTATGACCTCACTGAAGTCCATCTGCTTTAAGAACACTAAATACACCCGTGTGACACATATTCAACAACGCTGTCAGCCTTTTTTCTTCAAAAATGTTCTTGCAGTAAAACCAGTTTATTTTATCATAAAATAAAATGTTAAACATATAAGTTTAAATAATAAAGAATTCAAATATATACAAATATAATTAAAAAAATGTTCATATGAATATATCCATTGGCTCCAATCACAAACAAAACATGCCTGACATCATTCTCGTGCAACACCCAGTGTCGACTCTGATCCGGCAGCTGTTTTTTGTTCACAAGTGGACATGAAGCATTTCTTGTTTGCTTTGTTGATAACGGACATGTTATGCTGAGCATGTGCGTTCCATTTGTTGCTAATTAGATTGCGAGCGGCGCACTGAAGCGTGTGTTGTAGTTTCCCTCGCTCGGCAGTCCATCTGATAAAGAAGCCATTTCGGCCATCAACAGTTTCCATTATGCAAGAGGCCCTTAATGTGTGTCCAGCTGAATCTGGGAGTCAAGAAAACACCGCCTAATCTATAGAAACCAGATCCACCAAACAGATGTCTATCTGGTCATAGAATTGAATTAGAGATAGAGGTAGTGGTGGTGGTGGGGGGTGTCAGTCTCTGTCGCTCATAACTTTCAGCCAGTCACAACGAAAATTACTAAACAACTTCGAATTTGTTTGAATGGCTGTCCTCTACAGCAATTTAAAATGATAGATTGAAGTGGAAAGATTATAGAGCGGTACTGAACCCCAGTGAACGGCATATGTTGCCTTGGAGGGGAAATACAACCGCAGCACGCTTTAGGATTGGGAAAAAAGCCCTGGAGCAGAGTTCCCGCAGAAAACGCAGCACGGAGGGCATGAGTGTGTCTTCAAGTTAGCACTTAAATGGTTCTGCTATTTTATGAACCGCGACCACATGCAAAGGCATAATGCAAAACCAAGCATGGACATTTGGCATATGGTACAAAGAGCATTTTTGAGTAACGGATGAAGCAAGGCCATAATCATGTATTGAACATTGGGGGGCACCATATTTTGTGTTAAGAACGGAAAAAAGTTCCAGGTCTATTGTAATTATTAAATAATCAATTTAAACATATATATATATATATATATATATATATATATATATATATATATATATATATATCATAAAAATGTTGAGTAGTTTGCATCATTGGATATTACCTTCGGTCGCTGAATTTTTAAATCATAAACAGTCGTCAAATATTAAATGTTTAGCTACTTGCCACATACTCTTTCACTGCTAAAACGAAAGTGTCAAATTGAAATTCGCGAAGTTCATCTTTTGCGAACCGTAAGCCCCGCCTTCTTTGTTTTGATTGGCCATCTCAGTCATTCTGACAGTGATGTTAGACCGCTGAGGCAGACCAGTCTATAAATGTAACTTTTAAAACCTTTTTTGTCATCCTAACAACAAACAGAGCGGTGAATAATGGAGTACAGCAGAGCAGCATCAGTCATAGTAAATATTGGGGGGGACAATTTGGCCATTTCTAATTATTGGGGTGGACTTGTCCCCCTCAATGTCTATGGTGGTTACAGCACTGCAATGAAGCCAATCAGATTAAAAAAAAATAAAATAAATGACTTCTGAACAATTTACTGTAAACACGAAATGACGTCCGCAATCCACTGCTGTTTTGAATTAGGCGATTTGATGGGAGGGGCTAAAAAAGAGTGGTATTGATGATGTCAGCTGAAAAGGACATTTGTTTTAGAGGCGGAGAAAGTTATACTTTGATAGATTTTGAAGTCTTTTGGAATAAAGCACTTGTGTATCATGGACAAAAAGAAAACAATTAAGCTACTATCCAGTTTGTGTGCAAATTACATAAAATCAGAAAGCACTAATCCTAAATTTTGATTATGAAGTCTATTTCGAACGACTTCATAATCCTAAATAGTTCCATAAAAAAATCCCAGCACACTTTAAAGAGCTCACGTTAAACTCATTTATATCCACTGACTGCCTCGGGAGCTAAACTTGCAATTCTTTAACTTGGCTTGTTCGAACACAGGCTGGATAATTTCATTAGGAGGGCTCATTATGTCCTCACCATGTGTGTATCCACACTCCATTCACTCTAAGTATCCCCTGGTTGGAGATTTGTGTGTGTGTGTGTGTGACTGGAGGGGGGTCTGGTCGTTTCTGGGCAGCGAAACCTGAACTCTCAGAAGAGACGGACCCCCTATGAGCAGACAGTGCGGGGTCATCTGGGGCTGTAAATCTCTGTAGGTTTACAGAGCCATAAAAAGGTAAAGATCCTGATAAACGGTGCCATTAATACAAGGCATTCAGTGAAAACAAAGGACTCCAGGCGGAAGACTATCTGGGTGGAGGGGATACAGTAACAGAGTCGGTCACACTCTGACAGTACAATGACGTCCCTCAGACCCGCCAGCGCAAACAAAGGAAACAGACGGAATGAGAAGGAGAAAGAGTGAGAGAAGACGGTGGAAACAAGCTACACCAACCAAACCACATGTGAACTATTGAATCATGATGTAAAAAAAAAAAAAAAAAAAAAAAAGCTTTCAATACCTTATTGTTTTACCTTTTGGCACGACAAAAGACAGTGTGTAAAAAGAAACTCCAACACACAAGTATACACAATATGTGTTATTTTTAACACATTTACAGAAAAAAAAAATGGTTTTGGAAAATCTTAGTGAAATCAGCACTAAAAGAAGCCAAGCACACGTGTGGCCCTCTGCTCTACACCAGATGAACGTCTTGCACATACTCAAACAGCACCAGCAGGTGGCGCACCTCCACACCAAATACTGAACACTTACTTGCACTCTCTGTCTTCCAGGTCAAAGTGAGGGTTGAAGTTGATCAAAATCCTCTGGTTCGGTCCTGGAGCTGTAATCACCCATATGCATTTCTGAGATGGGTAGTAAGACACCGGATAACCGGGTGAAGTGAGGTAATTTGCGCTACTGATTTTGATATTGTCCCCACATTTGTCTGAAAGAACAGAAAAAAAAAGAAAAAAAAAAAATCATTCATACTGAAAATACATTGCTGGTCACCAACATTCAATATCGCATGTTGTGTTTTGGATGCTGCGAACCAAACTTTTTAACTAGCTAAACCAGGTTTATCAGAGAGATCATACTGATCGACCAGCTTCACCTTTTCTGTTGGTTTACCAACCAATAATCCATACGTAAAATAAAGAATATCTACAGTAATATGAAATAAAAAATGAGTTTTAACAGTGCCTTTTGTTTCAGTAACGCTTTCCATACTACGAACACATTCTTTATTCAGTGTGACGTTGCTTTATTTTAGAATATCTAATACAATAACACCACTGTAGTTTGACATAAGAATGACTATGCCGTTTCACTCCAAATATTCAGAGAAAATCTCCTCTAGTCATTTCTGACCTATTTCTATGCACTAAATAAAGGCTTGATATTTTCGCCTACATTTAATGTCATTATGTGGGAGGGGAAGCATGACCTTTGTCTCTTCCATAATTTATTTATTTGCTCTTTCAACAACTCTACAACTGATCAACACTGAATTTCATCATATCCATCAACAACAAACAAACTCATGGAGCACCACATGGTTTAACAGAGATGTTTACCTATAAACACTAACTTTTTATTGAACAAAACAGGGTTTTAATGTAAAATTGTTTACATAGGAATACAAGTAAGTATACAAAAACAACTTAAGATATTTGAGCATGCTTCATGTTTTAAATAAGGTCCAGTAAAGTTTAATGCATAATAATGTAAATTCAAAGAAGAAAATGTATCTTTATCATGCCTTTTGATATTGTTAAAATACAACAAGAGTGAATGAACACCATGTAATCTCTCTTAAAAGTCTAGAATTTGTACTATTTAATCGTTATTTTAATTTACGGAAGTATACGCATAACTTTTTAACCCATGTTCTCTATAAGTGACTGAAGAATACATGCAAGTGACCCCAGGAAATTTCGCTAGAATCCTTCAAGACTTTATTCCGGACAGATTTAGCAATACACGCGCATAAGTGAAAAATACAGGACTTCTTACAATAATGGCCTAGTCAATATACCATAATAACCTAAGTTTATAAATAATATTAGCCTATAGCTATATTTCCCTACGACTAATGGGACCGAATTATTATTTATAATTCTATAGTTCGCAATATCAGGGCAGTCAGTTAGGCGTCATGTTTTCAGGAATAATTTTAACTTTGTTATAAAGTTGTTTCCTTAATTTGGCCGAGATTAGGATAATTTATTAATAAGTTATTAGACGAACAGAAAACTTACGTAGCACTTTTGTTTCTTTTTTAAAATTTTTATTAGTTATTAGCAAACATAATATAATGGTAATGAGTCAATCTACATCCAAATCTTAAACTGGTATATGAAAATTAGTTTCGTGACATTTTGAAATATTAGAACGCACATTAACTTCATTTACGAAATATAAAGGCATAAGCCTGTTTAAATTATAATGAAAAATGAATAATACAAATGTAAAATAAATTTTGTAAACATTAATATTATTAATAGAAGTTATTATGAAATATCATGTGAACGCATTTGACCACAGTCAGACAGTGCGTTTATTGCACAGTCGAAAAACAAAAATAAGAACTGAGTATGAGAGCGGATAAAACGCATGGTTTTGACTGGCCATCCAGTGTCAGAAACAGGCGGCAGGTGAGAGCAGGTGACCAGACTGAAGTCGCAACCCCTCATTACAGCTTTCCTCATCTAGTCCCCCACAAAAGTCATTAAAACACCCCGGTTACTCAGTTGACACTCACCATTTTTGAAAGCACTGACGATGAGAAAGATTCCCGTAAAGAGGATCAACACTAATCCACAATGCATCCTCGATTCCTAGAGTTCTGTGTGTGAAAATGATACAAATTTGAAAAATGAAGAAAAAAGAAAATCCTTAAATGGTCGTTTAGTGATAATTCCTCTCATTCGCAAGGAAGGAAACCAAAAGAACGCGCAAAAACGGCTGTGAGCTGTAGAAACGCGGGTTTTGTGCGTCTTCAGGTCGCTTGCATCCTGCCATTCAGCTCTGGTTTCCTTTGCGCTCTCCCAGACGCGCTCCTCTCTCCTTTGCCATTTCCTTCAGCCTGTTAAAGAATGACAGAAAAAAAACGTTGCAGTTCCGCGAAACAGCCGTAATCCTGTGCGTAAAGCGGGTGAGATATATCGCGTGTAGCTATACTTTGGCTAAAAGTGGTTTGGATACGCGAATCAGCCTCCGCGTAGTAACCCGGCGTTCTGCTTAGTCTCAAAATCTGAGTGAGGAACACAAACATCTGGCGATTGGCTTTGCCATAACAGCGTCTTAAACAAGGGATACACCCCCTAAATTACGCTTCTCTTCTTCCTAGAGTTTGTTGCTCTGCCGTGTGCCAGACGCGCAGGGGATTCTCATTGGTTTGATTACACATATGCAAAGCCCGACCTATATGGAGCCCAACCTCTCCTATAAAAGAGCCAAGAGACCCCTTGCTCTCTGTGAGACACTGTCCAGCGCTGTGGAAGCGCGGCACGGGTGCTTTCCTTTATGTCAAGCGACGATGGAACTTGCTGATCAAAATAAAGAACTAGCTTCAATAATATTAGTTCTCGCTGTATGCTGGATTCTGTACTGATTTATACGGAAACCGTTTCAAACATGAAAATGCTTAAAATCTGCCATTTATTTCATTATAGCTATTGTTTCATATTTGCATTGCATATATCGTAGGCTATCTATATTATTTTAGTGCATTTTTTCCATACTTCACGTGAGATTTATTATTTTTGCTATTATTATTAATCTAGAACTTCGTTCAATATTGCACAATCCTGATCATTAGAAGGATGGACATATTACAAATATGGAAATGTGTCCATGTGCATTTTCTTTAAAGGTTTATCACACTGAAATCTGTTGCAACCTTGTCTCATTACACTGCATGGTGACTTAAATCGCGTGTTTCATCCATAAATACAAAGAGGAGCATTAAACGAGTGTGATTTGCGCGCGTTACGCAGCAGTATGGATGAATAAGTTGGTCGTGCAAGAGCGCATCGATTTCGCTTTCGTGCGCGACGGTGTCCTTATTATAAACAGAATATTTTTGTCACTTCAACCGAATCCTTTCTGCTTAGACAAACAATCAGCACTTGCCTACAAGCTGTTAAACCCGTTAACATCCAGTACAGTATACGATCCGGCGATCGCCGTTATCTTCTGCAGCTAAACAGCCTCCTCAAATCCGTAAACATCAGACTCGGAGCTGATCGCGTCTCCCTCTCCAAATAAGAGTCAGTCTCCGCTTGTATCCTTCATTTGGCTCTGCGTTTGGTTTTGCGCAACAGCCACCGCCGCACTCAACGCGAGGAATCACAGGGTCCTGTCGTACTGAGTCAGGCTGAAATCTTCCAGTGACCGTGGGCTCGCTCATGCAGCCATTCAAAGAGGTCGAAACCAGACGGGTCCGGAGAGAAGGCAGAAAGCGCGCTTCATTCTTAAGGATTCTGAGAGAAGTTCTGCACTCCGCTGCGCGCCACGGGCTCAGCGAGAACGCGAGCCCATCCAGAATGCCTCACGCCCTGTTCCATGATGCTGCCCCGGCAAGCCGCCTACACCATCCACTACACTGAAACAAAGCATTTGTTGAATGAACACTACAATCAGATTGTTGAAATCATTCTAAAATCATTTTCACAATAGAGTTTGTATATCACAACCTATTCTTAATAAAGCTTAAAGTTGATATTAAAATGTATTTTGTGCATGGATGGTTGATTCAGCACAAGCGGGCCATCAGTTAAAGTGGGACAAATAGGTTTTATGACCGATTGCCCTTATCAGGAGACAATCAGATATAACAGTCATTAATAAATGTCACAAGACTCTTTGTCATTCTCATTCTGAACGAGCACATGATGGAAGATCCGCCCTGCAAATGACTTTATGGTGGTTTTTCATTGATCATTGGATAGTCAATACAAAAGGTTTGTATTGTTGAATACGTGAATTTAGGTATACTTTTTAGAGTTTGTTTTAACCAATATCTCACTTTTGCTTAGACTGGGACACCTTTAAAAGTTGGAAAAAAGCTGGAAATTTCCTGCAAACAGACACGTTTTCATGCTGTATGAGTTCCATGTTTTCTATCTCGACTCGAATTGATCTAGATGATGATCAAATGGACTTCATGTGGACTTTGAAGCAGCGGTTTAGACCTTGGATCTGTAACGTTACGTCATTTTTGTAAATCTTTATTTTTGTACAGACAGTCTAGCTACAGTACAACTTCCACTGGTACCTCAGGATTGTGGTAGACATTTAGGCTATTATTTTATCACATAACCGTTTAAACTGATGGAAAGGAAAGCATTTTTTTTCCCCCTTTGGTAAACTACAAACTTTCTGTGACTGACAAGTCAATTTAAACTTCTCTCTTCCGAGTAGTATTTTAAATGCCATGCTATAAAAATTCATCCAATGCTAAATCATTGAATCGGATTTTATATTTGTCAGGTAAGCCTATAACCTCAATGAGAGTTTTTAAACGCAGGGAAAAAACACCTGCATTATGTGGTGCTTGTTCTTCGCACTTCGTTGTTTTCATTTGAGATGTCTGCGCCTTCCTGACGGCCCCCAACCGCTACATATAACACATAGGCGGGCTTCCGAATCTAATACCTCGCTGAGGGAAACCGCACTGCTGGACAGAGGCTCAAGCCGCTCGACTGTGTGCTTTGTGTCCGCGCGCCGGGCTTCTAACAGACCGCCAGAGGACCAACACAAGCTGCAATACTGAGGGGAAGGGCTTAGCTTATGAATATTAACTAGGCCACGCTGACGTTGCTTGGTAACCGCTCTGGAGCGTCCAGTCACGTAAGCTAATTAATATTCATAAGTCGAGACCTTCAACACTGCATGGCTATGGTCGGGAAGCAATACTAGCGTAGGTCTGCTATTCTTTTGGTAGCCTATATTATAATTAGGACACAAAAAGTCGATATTATGACATACTGTAAATCGAAATTTTGATTAATTATGAGATGAAAGGTAAAAATGGTGACATGCAAAGTCATAGGCCTAATTTTAACATAGGCCTAAATTAAATCAAAATTATGTGATAAAAAGGCATAACTAGTATATTAAAAATCGACAAAGCATGTTGTTGAAATGGGCTTCTCTATAGTAGCCTATACGCTGTATTTTGCTTCAGAGCTTTATTGCGAATTGAATCAGTGACTCGGAGCGCCAAAGTCACGTGATGTCAGCAGTTTAGCCGTTTGATAGGAAATCCGAGTCACTGAATTGATTCGTAAAGTTCCGAAGCAGTGTTTTGAAATCGGCCCATATTGTTGAAAAGTCGTTATTTTTTGTTTGTTTTGTTTTGTTTTGTTGGCGCACAACTACTGAACTCGCATGAACTGTTTTAAATATGTTTTTAGTACCTTTATGGATCTTGAGAGAGGAAATGTCATTGCTTTGAACGCAGGCCTCACTGAGCCATCGGATTTAATCAAAAATATGTTAATTTGTGTTCCAAAGATGAATGAAGGCCTTACGGGTGTGGACGACATGAGGGTGAGTAATAAATGACATTATTTTCATTTTTTTGGGCAAACTAACCCTTTAATAAAAGTTTCAAACCGTCACATAACCTCAATATGTTTAATTCATAAGTGCCATACAGTTATCACCTTTGAAAATAAAAATAGTAGGCTAATGTTTAAACCAGTTGTAGCCTACATACAAACTTTTCAACTTTTGGTAGGCCTTTCAAATAATGAGGCACGAAGGAGCAACTTTTACACAAGGTTTTGTTGATGTTGACACTATTGTAACAGAAAAGTGCTTATCTTGTTTTTGAGGCCTAAACTAATTTAGTTGTTGGTCGATGTTTAGCAGATGTGTTGACCTCACTGGTTACCCATTACAATGATCGCATGTGGCCACATTTGCCCAGTTCACTGACCTATTGTTGTTTTTACAGAAAGGAAGTGTAAATGCATTGCTCAGCATATGCTAATCTGAAGGGAACTCAGATGTTATAAACAAATCAACTTCCATTGTGATTGTGTCAGGGACCTATTGACTATCTTCTGAGTTTATTTTTGCTGAAACCCAAGATGCTTTTAAGTGGGAAAATACACAAGATAAAATTTAGTCAATTTTCTGATAAGACTTGGGAGAGCACTTCAATTAAAGCATTCCACACTTAGTAATGATACATTTGTTAAACAAAGGCACCTCATCAGTTTATGACCAATCACTAATAGTAATCCCTGGCACTTTTGCGGATGGTACAGAAGAAGGGAGAGAGAAGCAGCCTTTCTATAAAATTGTATTTGACTAGACTCTATTCTCTGGGGGGTAATAAGGCTCTGTAACAATGAGATTGAGTAATTTCACAGCGTCTACAGCTGCCATATCTAAAATGGTGGTGGTTCTGCGGGAACAATGGAGAGTCCATTTAACAAATTTGTTCCTTCCTGTCCTGAGTTATCTTTCATACATTCCTGAGGAATAATTAGCACCCGAACAAAAGCACACATTCCAGTTGTCTGAGTGCATTTGGATTCTGTTAATGCATCTTTTCTTTCATTTCACAAGTAACCACTCAAAAGGAAAAAATAAGCATTCATTTGATTACTATGAGGCTTGTATTAATATAGCATTTTGCGTATTAATTGAAAGTGTGGCGCTATGTTTTGGAAAAGTTGGCATTACAACAAAACAGCCACCCAATTTGAAACTTTGTCAATTTTCTGATTTCAACCTCTTAATAAGTCATGTTAATTTTAGCCTTGCCTCTAAATGAGAGGGTGTGCCGATTCTCATATCTCTTCTGCCAATGCTGAAGCCACATGAAAGACTTGGTTTGTTTATTTTTGAGGTTTTGGACCGCTATTGCTAATAAAATAGCATTTACCGCATGAAGTCTCTAATGTTCACTTACATCTGGGATGAAACAGCACCATAAAAGCTAATATAAGTGACTGGCAGACAGTATTGGCATAAGCTGAATATGCATATATGACCTTTGAGTATTCAGAATGTTCACATTTTAGACAAACTTCCCCTAATCTTTCATAAAATGTCAGTGTTTTATTTAAAATACCACAGTCACTTCTACTACAATAAAATGGTGGTAAGGGAGAAGATTTTAAATGCTTCTTACACTGTTTGAAGCAATTTGAAGCTAATTTCACAGCAGTAACAACAACTATGGTGCATGATAAAGGCAATAGCTCCAGATACTTTTACGTTTTGACTTGAGAATTTCACACCAAAGGCCTTTTTATGTCACATGTTGCTTAATGTGTTCAAGTTATTATGCATCCAGAATACCAGTCAGAATTTAGATTAATTCACACCTTTGCCAGCTGTAGTAGTTATTGGCCTCAGAACACTTTACACACACAGACATGTGCATAAAGCTACATTACCACCTAAACTGATACACTGAGGCTCTGTTTCCACCTGGTATTAAGATGCGTTTTGGTCGATCAGATCACAAGTGGATGACGCTAAACACAGGTGTAAACAGGGTCTAAAATGTTTTAAGCTTGTCCACTTCCAGAGGTAGTCAAAAACACATTCGACCGGATTGCTTTCATAGTGGAAACGCTCATGTGGTCGAATGTGTTCGAACAGCCACTAAAGACTCTCTCCGCCAAAACGAAAGCTGCTGCTCTCCGTCTGTTTTTCCGTTGACTTGGGCACGTTCATATGTAATTGCTTGAGCTTATTTTGTCCATTAGATCGAAAAATCAGAAAAAAAAACATATATTTACCCTCCCATAGACAGTCCCCTTGAAGAAATCAGGACAGAAGTGGTTGAAAGTGGACAGAAGAGACGGATTAAAACACCAGGTGTAAATAGGAATGTGTCTCCCTTGTACACTTGTGATCCAATCGACCAAAACACATCTTAATACCAGGTGAAAGCAGGGCCAAAGTCGTCATTGGCTATGGGAACATTAAAGAATGACTTTCTGTACACCCAATTTAAATGCAAAATCTATTGTGAAATGCGCTATGCAAATAAACTTGATTTTCATGGTACACAAACAAAACAAAAAAACCTTAGACTTACACTGAAGCCATTTAGGGACGACAATGGGTCTCGTTCACTTAATCACAAATTTGTGCATAAAATCTATGTTTGAACGTTTTCACAAACATTGTGATTTCATCAATTTATTTTTAATTTGGCCAAAATGTATTCATACTTAAATTTATGAAACAAACAAACAAACAAAAAAAAAATGTAGGAACAACTTAAACCACACTTATGCACAAATCACATTTTCTGGCTGGCCTTGTTAACAAGTTAAGATTACATTTTAAATGTTTCATCTTTAAATCAAATATCAAATATATTATACACTATATGGACAAAAGTATTTGGACATGATCTGACTGCACCAACATGGACTTTCATGACATCACATTCTAAATACATACACATTAATATGGAGTTGGTCCCCCCTTTGCACCTATAACAGCTTCCACTGTTCTGGGAAGGCTTTACACAAGATTTTGGAGTGTTTCTGTGGGAACTTTTGCCCATTCATACAGTAGCACATTTGTGAGGGCAGGCACTGATGTTGGACGAGAAAGCCTGGCTCACAATTTCTGTTCCAGCTCATCCCAAAGGTATTCGATGGGGTTGAGGTCAGGGCTCTGTGTGGGCCATTCAAGTTCTTCCACACCAAACTCATCCAACCATGTCTTTATAAACCTTGCTTTGTGCACTGGGGCACATTCAAGCAAGTTGGAAGCATAGCTTTGTCTAAAATGTCTTCTGAAGCATTATGTTTTCCCTTCACTGGAAGTAAGGGGCCTAAAAAAACAGCCCCATACTATTATCCCTTCTCCAGTTGGCACAATGCTGTCAGGCAGGTAACATGTTCCTGGCATCTGCCAAACACAGACTTGCCCACCAGACTGCCAAACAGAGAAGCCACTGCTCCAGAGTCCAATGTCAGCATGCTTTACACCATTCCATCTAATGCTTGGTATTGTACTTGGTGATGTGAGGCTTGCATGCAGCTGTTTGGCCATGGAAACTCACTCCACGAAGCTCCCACTGCACAGTTTTTGTGCTGATATTAATGCCAGTGGAACTCTTCAGCTATAGAATTGGCAGAGCGTTGGCGCCTCAGCACTCGGTGACCGGTTTGCTCTGGGACTTTACGTGGTCTTCCACTTCGAGTTGATGCTGTTCCTAAATGCTTCTACTTTCCAATAATACCACGTGGACAAGGAGAGGGAAGCAGACGAAATACTGTAGCTCAAATTGCTCAAGAAGTTAATGCTGGTTCTGATAGAAAGGTGTCACAATACACAGTGCATCACAGTTTGTTGCGTATGGCGCTGCATAGCTGCAGACCAGTAAGGGTGCCCATGCTGACCCCTGTCCACTGCCGAAAGCACCAAGAGTGGGCACATGAGCATCAGAACTGGACCACGGACCAATGGAAGAGGTGGCCTGGTCTGATGAATCACGTTTTCTTTTACATCACGTGGATGGCCGGGTGCGTGTGCATCACTTATCTGGGGAACACATGGCACCAGGATGCACTATGGGAAGAAGGCAAGCCGGCGGAGGCAGTGTGATGCTTTGGCCAATGTTCTGCTGGGAAACCTTGGGTCCTGCCATCCATGTGGATGTTACTTTGACACGCATCACTTACCTAAGCATTGTTCCATGTTCCTTTCATGGAAACGGTATTCCCTGGTGGCTGTGGCCTCTTTCAGCAGGATAATGCGCCCTGCCACAAAGCAAAAATGGTTCAGGAATGGTTTGAGGAGCACAACAACGAGTTTAAGGTGTTGACTTGGCCTCCAAATTCGCCAGATCTCAATCCATCTGTGGGATGTGCTGAACAAACAAGTCAGATCCATGGAGGCTCCACCTCGCAGCTTACAGGACTAAAAGGATCTGCTGCTAACATCTTGGTGCCAGATACCACAGCACACTTTCAGGGGTCTAGTGGAGTCCGTCCTTGACGGGTCAGGGCTGTTTTGGCAGCGAAAGGGGGGCCAACACAATATTAGGAAGGTGGTCATAATGTTATGCCTGATCGGTGAGTTCAAATGCAAAAGATGCTAAATGCCACCTCTATAAAAAATGAGATAATGATAGTGAGCGAATGCTCTCTGCACATAGTAAACATTCATCAAATACTTTCACTTCTGATCTGCTAAATGGAACTATTCACTCTTCTTGATCAAACTGCAAGGTTCCTCTAGCAAGTGTAGTTTTTTATATGTAGTTTTTTATTTGATTCTAATTACATTTTTGTTAAAGGTTTGTTTATATGTGTGTCTGTGTGATCTGAGTATGGCAAACATCTCCAAAACTCATTTAAAATCACAAACATCCAAGAGCTATTTTAAGGCCCAGTGCTTCATCAGAGCTATCAGTAAAATCCACACAGTGGCTGGTGTTCCCTTTCATCCTTCAGCTTTTTGCTCTTAGCGTAGATGCAAAGTCTACTGAGATCCCTTGATTAGAAAAAGAAAAAAAAAAAGAAAAAAAACTTCCAGTCTATTGATCCACTGGGACCCCAACAGATCAAGATGAAGAGTGGTGCTCACAAAATCAGGGCATCCTGAGACAAAAGCAGCAGAAATGGAGGGAAGTGTGAGCAGAATTAGCTTTGTTTTACATCGCTGAATAGTGCCATTGCCATAGTATTGCAGTAATGAGGTGATTCTTATGTATCTCGCAGCAGATAGAGGCATACAAATTATCCATGTAAGAGATATACGTTTCACTACATTAATGCTACTCAAATACTGACTCAAATGACCCAATTTGTCATCATGCAAACTTTGATGCCTAATCAAATGATTCATCCTGAAAGGAATGATCAGCGCTCAAAGGATCCATCTGAGGATTACATTGCAGAAGCTTTACCCTTCGTTTAATTGGATTGCAGACACACCAAGTCAAAACCTCACATGAAATGGAGATTGCTTTCATTGCAACACATTTCAGCATACTCGTCGACATTTTCTGCATATGAAAAGAGGCAGATGGGATGAAATATTCCAGTCACACATCCATATGCAAGAGCTAAAACTCAAAAGAAACTTCATAAATATCAGAACGGCAGAGGTGCACCTGACAGAAGACTCTGAGAGAGATGTTATGTAGGTGGATTTGTGCTGAGATGAAGCAGTATCTGCTCAGATTGAGAGGATGGCTGGGTTTTTGTTGCAAATCCGGAGTATGAAGCATCACTTTGTGAGCAGCAGCCTTTCAAAGTTTCCCTTGTGGCGGAGACAGAGTCAGGCTGCAAATGAGATGGATCCCCCTTTGATCTTTTTTCAAGTGAGAAAGAAATGGGTATGATATTTGGAAATGGAGAAGCTCAACTTATCTCATTCACTATGCAAAAGAAGTCTTCTTGGCTTCTTATCAGAAATGGAGTCAAGACTAGACCCTCCAATACCAGAGCTTCTAAAAACCAGACCAGTACTAGACCCATTGAGAGGCAGACATTTACATGTATGCATTCAGCAGACCAATTTATCAAAGAAACAAAAGTAACTTGAAGTGCTGCACTACAAAGTTACAAAGTAAAATGCTCAGAAAAGTACAGACTAAGACAGAAATTAAAGACAAAGACAGTAGAGAAAGAACAGTTTTTCTTCTTCTTCTTCTTTTTTATAGAAATAATTAGTGCATTAGTAGGGCTGAGTCAAGTATTTAAGTTAGAGATGTATCTTTATCAATTTTTTTGAAGGTTGCGAAAGACCATATACTTTATATACAATTTAAAAAATAAATAATTTATACAAAATTTGACAAAATTAAAACATATACATAAACTATTAATTATATTAAATATTATATTTGATTCTATGAATTAAGAAAAAAATGCTATTAAAAATAATTAAGACTAAAATGTATGGTAAATTATGTTTGATATTTGGTATTCAAACAGTGAAATATTTTATATTTTAATGTAACTATAATATACAACAATATTTAATACAATATACAAATATATAACAATAAATGCAGTATTTAATAAAAAAATATTGTTTTAATTAAAACTTTTAAGGTGCAAACATTATTTCTGTTGACATAATAATGTTCATCATTACATCAACTTAATATTGTTTATAATTTAAACTAAAATTTCTGTTAACTTTTTTTTAAGTTGTAGTAACTTAATGATATTGTCTTGATAACTTCGGAAATTAGGCAGTGGATTTCTAGTTCCCAGCATGCTTTAAATAAGACTGGATAAGGAGAATAAATGTGGAAATTAACTGTTAATTTATTTGTTTTTAGTGAAGGGAAAGACCTGTTAAGCCTGGAACACACCAAGCCGACAACGACGAACTAGTGGCGACGAAAGCAAACTGAGGGGTTGGCTCACGTCGACAACGTCTGGGTCCAGAGTTGCCCTGACACATCAAACCGACGCTCGACACCCGACGGCCAAGTAGCACGTCCGTTCTGCGCCTGCATAAGAATAAATGCCTTTCCGTACCAGCAGGTGGCAGTAGCTGAACAGCCAATCAGAATGATCAGATAGCCGACAAGCTCCGACGCTGATTCAACATGTTGAATCAATCGGAAAAAAAAAAAACAGACGAAGACCAACTTCAGCCAATGGTGCGGAACAAACTTAGTCAGCCGATGAACAAAAACTGCCCAACTGCCAACCATTGGCTTGGTGTATTCCACGCTTTAGTGCTTAATGCTGTTATGACTGACATTTAAAAGAGTTTCTGTAATGTTGAAGTTTTTGTGGATAGCATTGTGACTTAATTTTTTGAGTAATCAACTTAAAAATTTGTGTTTATGCTACAAATGATTAAGTTCCTCTAACTCAGTGTAGCTTGTTGGTTGAACATAAACTCACTTAAAGTTGTCCTAATAATAATAAAAAAATTTAATAGAGCCAACACATATTTTTAGAGTGTAGAGCCATGGAATTCTTGCCAATTCTTGACCTGTGGTTGAGGTAATTATGATCTTTAGTATGCTGGAAATAGACTTTAGTGGTCTAGACCATAAACCAAGACCCAGACAACGAATTTAAGTTTAAAGACAATGAATAATGAGACCCAGAGCATGTTTATGCTTTCTCGAATAATCTCAGGGCTCAAGAAGACCAGTCCAAAGATCAGAAGTGACCAGGGTAAGCATGCCCAACTCCCATTGTCTCAGTTCAGCATGTGTTTGGTCAATAATTATCACAACAGGTGGCAATGCTAGGACTCCCCTGCTGACCACATCTGACGAGGGGTGCAGGGGCAGAGACGGGGGTTGCCGGAGACCAGCTCACAGCCGACACAAAGACAGCAGTCTCCGGCATCAAGCACAGGAAAGCCCCTACAACAGAGGCACAGCTAAGATAGTAAAGATTAACAGATACAGGGAGAGATTAGACCATGAAACATGAGAACACAAGACTGTGGGTGTGTAAAGTGGAGCTGGGTCAAAAATCTTACACTTGTGTATGTGTGTGTTTAAATGTGTGGGGACGTTAAGGTTGAAGGTATCGGACTAATGTTTAATCTCTTCCTGTTGGGTTTATGTCGCAGGGTCATGTGACTCAGCCACTGTTTTAGTATGAGATCACTTACATGAGATGGGAAAGATAGCTTGATTGAATCACGGGTTTGTTTGTGTGTGTGTGTGTGTGTGTGTGTGTGTGTGTGTGTGTGTGTGTGTGTCTGGTCCTGGTAAAGTCTATGTTATGGGGATAAAATGTTTCCACAAAGATGGCAATATCCTATTTTTTGGTGTTTAGGTTTGTTTAGAGTTAGGATAGAAATAATAATTAAATAAATAAATAATTATGTATATATAAATACACACACATTCATGTATATATTTAAGAAAAATGTTATATTTATATATAAAATATTTATGCTGATATGTAATATAAAATATATATATTTATAATACATGCATATATTTCTAAACTTTATACCTGTATGTGTGTGTATTTATATATACATAATTATTATACACAGAACACACACATATATATTACATAAACACAGACTTTTATTTTGCAAGCGATTAATCATTGCAGCCCTACTATATAGTTACTTATTAATGATGGACCATTATTCTAAAGTGTTACCGGATATTTTTCTTACATAAACACATCGCTTCGCTTCAGAAGGCCTTTATTAACCCCCTGGAGCCGTGTGGAGTACGTCTATGAAGGACGGATGCGCGCTCTTGAGCTTCAAACTCGTAGCCCCCGTAAAAAAGCCTTGACGCATCGGGATATTTATTAATATACCTCTGATTGTGTTCATCAGAAAGAATAAAGTCATATACACCTATGGCTTGAGGGTGAGTAATTGTATTTTCTGAAAATCTTCCCTTCCCCTGTATCTCACATTTTATAGTATATCATGATGTCAATAATGCTTCATATTCAAAATAAGTTTGATATTCAAACATAATGAAGTTCCATATTTGATCTGAACAAGAGAGTGAACAGGAAGATTTGCAGCGATTCGACTGACAGCCTTACAAAGACACATAAAATATGTTGTTCATCAAACATAAACACTAACGCAAACAGCATCTCTGCCAGTATGTCTACAGTTATCGTCACAGTGGACTTGTGAGAAAATAAGACCGCTGACAAAGCGCTCTATCTGAGCCCTGACAAATAAGACACCCAGATAGACAAATAAAGACAGGCAGACCCTCCTGTCACTGTGGCCTAGCTGAGGCAAAACACTCACACACTCACACACACACACACATACGCAAGGTTATCAGAAAACCCAGTGCCACAGTGAGTCCTTAGAGAGCCGTTGCTCCTCGCTCAAATGAACACTATCTCCCTCTCCGTCCGCAGGCTCAGTGTTTGTTGTTTTAAGGCCGGTGCAGATTGGATGTCGCAGCGTAATGTCAGAGCAGTTGAGGTTTGAATATGTTTCAGCCGTCTGTCTATTATTTCTCAGTCTCGCTTGACTTCCCACATGGATGACTTTGCAATACTAATAAGGCCGTCTTTAAAAAAAAGAGTCAACTAAGGTTGAGAGGAAAAAGAGAGCGAGCGAGAGATGGCTCAAACAAGTGAGCAAAAATAAAAGAAAGAAAGACTGAGAGAAAAAGAGAGGTGGGTAGAATAAGTCTGATTAGGGGTAAAGGTCACTCAATTGCTGTGATTTACATAGTGAAGGTCCTACGGCTCAGTCTCAGAGATTCACTGCTGGTCATGTTCTGTTTGACTGACTCCTCTGATTCATTCGCTAACACACACTGGACACCGTACAAAAGCGACAGTTCCTTCCGCCATCTTATCACATTTATGCTCAATTATTAGACGTTTGACAAGTGAGGGTGTTTTATAAAAGGCATTAGTGGATTAGGAGGAGCCACGTCGCTGTCTTCAAAGGGAAGCCATATGGTCTGAAAAATTGGTACAAGGTCTTGGCGAGCTTCTGTCAAAGAACTTCTTGGCATTGAGACTATCGGTTCCTCTTGTTTTGCTTCCAACAGTATAGGCTTACATTACAGTAGCTCAGATACTGTCCCAAATGGCGCAGTTGCCTTGTCTTGTCCTTTGAATACAAGACTGTAGGGTGTCCCCTTTGTAATTTTATGGTGCTCACAAGGCCATTTGTAGCTACATTGTGCCCTTGATGTGCCTTTTTGTGAAAGACGAGACTACTAGCTAACAGTCAATGTGTCATTGCGTCAAAAAAATGTGGACTGTGAGAACGACAGCTAGGGATGACGAGTCATTTGGAACAGAGCCTAAAGGAACGTTCACAATGACAACGATTTGCAGCGACAGTGCAACCGGAAATATTTCTATTTGAATTAGAGTAGTCGTCATGAGTGACAGTAAGCGCTGCTGATGTGACAAATGAGCAGCGCTGAGATTCAGCAATTGGGTTAATGATATTCATTTATTTCTGCTTATTAGTTAAAAAAAAAGTAACTACAATGACTTGAATGCACCTTTTCTATGATGAGAATGTTTTAGATTTCTGAATTAAAATTAATGTTTGGTGGGGATAAAGTAAAAAATGTCAGGGTGATACAACTGTTTGGATTTTTAATAAAGAAAATTTTAATTAAAAATGAAATTCTTGAATATTCCCCCATGACTGTGTGTCAAAGTCAATAAGTCTTTAACCCCCTGGTGCTATTCGCATTGATCACAAATGACCTTTTTTAAAAAAAAAAAAATAAATATTTCAATGAAATGAACATAGTACTTCAATAATGTTTTTTATTTAATATTTGTATTTTTAGAGGATTCTATGGTACTAAATTATATTTACGCTGTAGTTATAATCCATTTATTCACTTTTTGAGCATGGACCTAAAAAAGTCATAAATTTTGTAAGCTTTAGAGCACAGACTTAATTTTGGTCTCTTTTTAAAGATGACACTAATTATTGCTGAAGTGAAAAAAAGTTTAAAATAGTTAACTTTAAAAAAGGTTACAGCATTGTACATTTATTGTTATGAAAAATGCACAAAAATACTATATTATTATATATTTTATATGAAATATATATTTTCAAAAACACATTTTACTCTAAAACTGCAAGAAAATCAAAGCCAGAAATCTAAACAAGTTGTGCTCCAAATTTGAGCTTGATATCTCAAAAAATTGTCTTTCAGTAAGATTTTGTTTGGCCGCAGTACCAAAAGTTTTCACTAGATGAAATTCGTTTCCCATTCATTTCCAATGCGCTAATTTTTGACTGTAAGGAGCACAAGTGTGACTATTTTTTTCAGGACCATTTAACCTTTTCATATCATGTCCATGATTGTTTTGTGTTCACTTAGCAAGTGGCAAAACCTTTACCAAGTTTCGTACCATTCCATTAAAGTAAAAAATAAAATGACCGAGGAGCACCAGAGGGTTAAACATTTCAGAAAATTTGAAAAGGCCAGATGTCATGTGGCCTGACTCCCTGAAAACATAATAATATTTATGAATGAATAATTCACGATATTTGTAAAAATAAATAAATAAATAAACCCTGAAAGGTCCAATACTGTTCAAATATTACCAGAGAAAATGGTAATGTTGTGAAGTATTATTATAATTTATAAAAGCGGTTTTATTTTTATTATCAATATTGAAAAAAGATATGCTATATATATATGAAAATTACCACCTTCAAGTAAAAAGTACATACACCTTGAATACATCTTGAACATTACATTATATTAAATTAAAAAATTATATTAAAAATGTTAGAAAATATACCATGTTTTAAAATATATCAAGTATACAACTATTCAAATGTTTGGGGCCAGTAAGTTTTTATTTTTATTTATTTATTTATTTTTATTATTATATTATTATTATTATTTTAGTTGTTAATGTGTATGCATGTACTTTTTACTTGAAGGTGACACCACATGGCATTTTTAGAGTCATTAAAACATTTGAAACCAACATGAGTACATTATTAGATTTCTTTATCATGGACACTCTTGTCACCCAAACATTAATGGGACTGCGTAATGTGAAGCTTAAGCAATCCGATGCCTGATAGAGTCGAATACAATTGAGTTGGAGCTCCAAGTAGTAGCCAAAAGAACAATGACTTTGTGACCTACAGTGACTTAATCCGAAAGCTCTTTAAGAGTGAGAATAACATGAAAGGTGAATCATATTAATGTACAAGAAGGCGTATGGTTATGTTCAAGGGTGGAGTGAATCATGTCTGTAGTTGTCTGAGGACTGAAAAGGTCAGTTTGCTTCATGTCGCCAGTGATTGGCACATTGATGTAGTTGAACCTTTTTGACCCCATTTGTTTTGCTCATCGTTCTCTGATTCAGTGATACGTCTCTGTCGCCGTTATCTGTCTAGACTTGCGTTCCACTAAAGCATGTGTGTGTGTGTAGTGTTGACTTTAGAAGGATTTCAGACAGTGGCCTTGTTAACCGATACATTATCTTTTCCATGAGAGATACTCAGAATCGATGTCACGTTGCATCAAGACACAAATGACGATAAATGTGACCCTTTGTTTGGCAGATCAGCCGATGTCATGGTCATCTCAGAGAAATGCAGCTGTGACAGTCTCTTAATTTGTCTTTCTCTGCATCATTTATACTCCGGCCATTGAATGACCCACCAAACATGGCTTTTATTGATTACTCATCGCATGGCCCTTGACAGTGACACATGTTACCACCACTATCATTCTGACAAAGAGGAAAAACACAACGCTCAGTAATGTATATCTTACATACGTCTGATTAGCTGCAGACAAACCTGATGGATGTGGTGACCTCCGTTATGATAAACTGAAGGCTGCTTTAGTTGGACGTGTGTGAATGTACAATGTACATTTGTCAACTCCAAGGATGACATGTTGGAGGGTGATTTTTGAATTACATTATTAACTAATTAATATTTGAATCAATATTTGATATTAGAATTAATAATGGCAAAACCTATATTTTTATTTGATAAAAATATTTTTTTGATGAAATCCATTGAGTCTGCGTTCAGCAAAATCACCAGAGTTAAATCAACTCTGCTCAGATTACATATGGTCCCTCTCTAAATAGTGTTAAAGTAACACTTAACTAGAGTTGAAGTTAATGAGATAATTAAGTGATGATTGAGTGTTAGTGATGAACACCTGCTGTTAACAAGCATAATCATTGAAGAAAAGAGAAACACAAGAACTACAACTGACTTTAGCCACAGTCTTAGATGAAATCAACTGAAGATAAAAGACAAATCTCTCAAGATCTCTTTTCTTCAGTGATTCTGTTTATCACTAATGCTCATTCATCACTTAATGAATCGCTTAATTATCTCATTAACTTTAACTCTACTTCAGTGTTGCTTTAACACTATTTAGAGAGGGACCATATGTATTCAGAGCACAGTTGATTTAACTCTGGTGATTTTACTGTGTAGAACCCAAAAGCGCTGAACATAAACAGTGTAGGAGATTGACAGGGAAGAGACAAATTTTTTGTTTTTGCGCACAAAAAGTATTCTTGTCGCTTCATAACATTAAGGTTTAACCACTGTAGTCACGTGGACTATTTTAACAATGTCTTTACTACCTTTCTGGGCCTTGCCAGTGGTAGTTAAATTGCTATCTATGGAGGAGTCAGAGAGCTTTTAGATTTCATCAAAAATATCTTAATTTGTGTCCCTGAAGATGAATGAAGGTCTTATGGGTTTGGAACAACATGAGGGTGAGTAATTGATGACATAATTTTCACTTTTAGGTGAACTAACCCTTTAAAGGAGGGAACCATTTGAGCCATAACTGGTGACCAGAAATTCAAAATTAATAGCTGCTTTTTCACTGTCTGATCAGACGGTTCTCATTGCTTAACTGCTCCATTCCATGCCAATCCGGACCAGCCGGTACGGCTTCATTTTCCACTGTGTGGCTGATACAGTGCTCAATGGACTCATCTCGCTTTATTTTCATTGTTAAACAGCTAAAGGATATTTAAAAGACTGCAGAAGCTCAATGTCTGATAAAGTGTCTTGGTTTCCTAACATAAATGAAACTTGAGCACATTACTTGCAAACTAGCCATGCAAGTTTGTTTTCTTAAGATGAAAGATTTCTACTAAAATTTGTCGGCGGGTTATGTGGGTAAAACATTATTTTGATAGAAATACCACACTGTATCCTTTGTTTTAAAAAAAGACTTAATTGGCAGTACCTCGCTTTGCTTTTATAAGCTAAATCGCCTGCTAATCGTTAAAACTGTGCTCTGGACATATTCTGACAGACTGTGCAGAATAACACTTAAAGGATTAGTTCACTTCAGAATTAAAATTTCCTGATAATTTACTCACCCCCATGTCATCCAAGATGTTTATGTCTTTCTTTCTTCAGTTGAAAATAAATTAAGGTTTTTGAGGAAAATATTTCAGGATTTTTCTCCATATAGACTGGGGTTCAACAGGTTGAAGGTCCAAATTGCAGTTTCAGTGCAGCTTCAAAGAGCTCTACACGATCCAAGCCGAGGAATAAGGGTCTTATAGTGAAACAATCAGTCATTTTCTAAAGAAAAATTAAAAATGTATTCACTTTTTAACCACAAATGCTCGTCTTGCATTAGCTCTGCGATGCGCCACGCATCACGTAATCACGTTGGAAAGGTCACGTCTGACGAAGGCAGAAGTATCGCGGTAGGGTGAAAAACTCCTTCTCATTTTCTCCTCCAATTTCAAAATCGTCTGATATCGTTGTTTTACCTTTTTTTTTGTAAAGGTCATTTGACTTAGTCTTTGCACATTCGCTTTGTACACACTGGAGCGGTACTTTCGCCTACGTCACGCCTGACCTTTCCAACGTGATTATGTAATGCGTGGCGCATCGAGGAGCTAGTGAAAGACAAGCATTTGTGGTTAAAAAGTATATACATTTTTATTGTATATTTTTTAGAAAATGACCGATCGTTTCGCCAGACAAAACCCTTATTCCTCAGCTGGGATTGTGTAGAGTCCTTTGAAGCTACATTGAAACTGCAATTTGGATTGAACCCCAGTCTATATGGAGAAAAATCCTGAAATGCTTTCCTCAAAAACCTTAATTTCTTTTCGACTGAAGAAAGAAAGACATAACCATCTTGGATGAAATGGGGGTGAGAAAATGATCAGGAAATTTTAATTCTGAAGTGAACTAATCCATTAAGATTAAAATGAAATCGAGATAAAATGGAAAAGAGGACCAGTAGTATTCTTCAAACATCCTTTGGCTTTGTGAAACGCTGAATGTTGTGCTTGGCACAATTAAAAATGACATTTGGGATGTTGACATTGAAATGAAACAGTGGAAACCCAAATGTCAACTGGACACGTTCCCTGCGAACAATTCACTCGCAGTTACCTGGCACTGAACAATTCCAGGAATGGCTGAGAGAGGAAGTTGGTCGGATGGTCCATCGGCTACATTTATTCAGTCAGCTTATCTGCTGGACATTTTACTCTGACACTGCCACGGGCCAGTCTGGGACCTGACTGACAGAGGGCTTTTGTTATTGTCAGCCTTCCAGGGACTTGGCCCTGCTTATCTCTTGCCCGACGGTGCCGAAATAAACTCGCTGTCAGAAATGTGCGCCAGTGGAGAACCAGTGGGAGAGGCGAGACCTTCAAGACAGTGTCTTCCCTGGAATTGAAGTCGAAAGGTCATGAGATTTTTGGCCAAGCTATAAATGCGTAATTTGATTCAGATGTCACCTTAGTGGCCTAATGCAATGTGAAATGCATAAAGATGTGTTTGAGGTGACGAATCCAACATTATTTGCTTTTTTTCAAAGTTAAAATGTCAGAATGAATTATGCTTTCACCTGTCCTTAAATGGTTTCCCAGTCAAATGTCTGATATCCTACAGTTCTTTAGGTGGTATTAGTATGAAAACTTGAATGTGCTGGAACATTATTTTAAGAGGCTGCCAATTTCAACTGACAGTAATTGTTTTGGGAATGTGTATGAAAGACAATGGAGGGATAAAAATGTTGGAACAATGGAAATTATGGTCAAAGATTTCAGATGGATTGAACTAACATACCTTAAAACTCAAATTGAACATGACTTTGTTACACTGTGCCATGCAACTAGTTTTCTATTATATTTTTATCTGCTAGTTTGCATACCTCATGTTCTTTATGCAAGCTGATGTTTGCCTGACAGACTAGAGCGTTTCAAAAACAAACACTAGATCCACTGCAAAACCATAAATGAGTTTTGAAAGATAGATAACATTTGCTAATTGAGTGTGAAAGTCTCTCACCCAACAGTTTGCAGTGAAGTTTTACTCCTTTCAAGTCCTGTTCACGGCATGGCGCGCTACATTCTTACAGCTTACAGCGAATTACCATGTGCTGTCATAATTACTGTACATGATGAAAATCACCCAGATCTGCTGGAAACACGTCTCAGTCAGACTGGCAGATTCCATATACAAAGTAAGTGGAAAATAGCAGATGTGGTACCTCTGGAAAATGAATTCATTCATAAATCACAAAGTGCTGGAAAATCCACACAAAATCACTCTGTGATGGTACAGTAGATGGTCCTACATTGGTCCAAATGGGTCTTTAGCTAGTCTGAAGCTGGGCCAACAGGAGGATTATCTGGAGTAACAGCTCATGGATGAGATTCCAAGATGGTTAAAGTTGACAGACCACCGTGAACCATCAACAAACTAAATATCATACTCCAAAAAGCAGACTAAACACTCTATGGCATGTCTACGCCAGAAAACAGCACTTGCAAGTTGAGCTTCGCCGACCCGACACAATCTCGCCTCGTGCAGGTTCATGCGAGAGTGACAAAATGCTTTACGGTAATTCAAAAACAATGTATATATTATGACTTTATAAGACAATTTCGAAAATTACAGACTTCAATCGAGATTTCTTATACTGTATTTGCAAAACTACTGCGCTGGTGAGCATTAGTCGTTGTAGTCCAGAGCTGCGCTTGGAGTATTTATGACAGTGTGATTCACTGAAGGAACCTGTAGGGGGAGATTTGCAAATCTTACTGAGTTCCGCTTTAAAGACAAAACTTAAGAAGAATTTTAATTCCTGAAAAGATTGTTCTTACAAATCATGGTAAAGAACCTATTAAGCAGTAAGTATACTTCATTTTTTTTTTAAGGTGTATGGAGTACGCTATTGTACATGCATAGTCGAACGCACTTTGCATACACAGGTGTTCGACGCATGCTTAGTTTTGAGCAATCTCTCACCATGAGTTACAACCCATGTAAACATCTTTGTATTCTTTTATGCTAGAGTTGTACAAATGATGTTATTTTCTAACCTCTTCGCATAATCTCTCGTCTGTATAGGCCTCCATTGTCGCTGTAGCTTGTATGCGATCCGGTGTGTTCTGTTTATGCAGTTTTTCTTCAACTACTTTGTGAACTGACTCCCCCAGGGCATGGTTGCCACCTTGTGGATAAACTAATTACTGCAACAACAAAAAAAAAAGAAATACGCATGTGTGACCTGCAGTTACAAAAATCCAGTGGTGTGCGAACAGTATGCGCTTACTATTCTGATGATGAAATTCGCGTCACGCGCACTGTACGCTGACCCTCGCATACATGTAAAAAGTCAAGTATACTTTGGGCTTTATGGCCTGATATACTTACAGCAAAGTTCTTAGGGGTAAAAAGAAGTTTGAAATACTTAACCAGCGATATACTGTTAGCAAAAATCCTGACGGTGCCCACATTGCTGAGAGCAACATTTAGATGAAAATTTTAGATGTAAATATGTGCTGCATGCTTTCCTCGCAAATAATAAAATAAACACAACAAAAATGACAGCGGTGAGAAAAAAGAAGTTCAGAAAGCATCTGATCATAGTGATGTGGATATGTTTGCACCAGCTCTGCAATTCATCACTCCAGTCACCTCAGGTTTATTTATATAGCACTTTATACAATAGATTGTTTAAAAACAAGCAGAGAATTGACAGAATTAAACATTAAAAACAGGGCCAGTATTGCTTTCAATTAGAATTACAACTTTAGTTTCTACCATAAAGCGGCTCTCCGGTGTGTTCGTGTTTTTACTCACATCTGACCACAACACACTGAATAGAAGAAATGAACTGGAGAAGATTTACATGTCAAAGAAGCCTTAACCATGTCAAAAAGGCGGAGCCTCAGAGCCAAACCTACCTATTACGTCATCTCCACGGACCATTGGTAGTATGAAAGTGTGTTTACCGGCTGGAGCAAACTTTTCCAAAAAGTTTGCTTTGGCAAGCTGTTTTGAGCTCCAAACAAACTTTGTTTTTGGCGTGATTTTGTTCGAAATGATGTCACACCAGTTAGTTCTTCGATTTAGCTTGAAGTATATCGGGGCCTTTACAGTTGGAATAACCTCCAACTTGAAAAAAAAAAAAGACAATGATATTTAATTAATTTATTGGGTTGTTTCAAATATTAAGCATTATAACATAACCCTAGCTATATATGATATATATTACTATGGTAACACTTTACAATATGGGTGCACTAATATGCATTAATTCATGCTTAACTAATGAACAGATAATCTCAAGTTAATGTATGACTCACGAAGAACTAAACCATTCATTAATGATTACTACATCAGCAACTAATAAAGAGTCTATATGATTAATAGATTAAGTAATATATGAATTGTTATTAATTAAATGTGTCATAATGTATTAAAGGTCCCGTTCTTCGTGATCCCATGTTTCAAACTTTAGTTAGTGTGTAATATTGTTGTTAGAGTATAAATAAAATCTGTAAAATTTTAAAGCTCAAAGTTCAATGCCAAGCGAGATATTTTATTTAACAGAAGTCGCCTACATCGAACGGCCAGTTTGGACTACATCCCTCTACTTCCTTCTTTAATGACGTCACTAAAACAGTTTTTTGATTAACCTCCGCCCACAGGAATACACAAGAGTTGCGTTTGTAGAGTGTGTTTGTCGCCATGTCGTCGAAACGCTGTTATTTTCATCCCGCAGTCCAATCACCGGGTCTGATTCCGGCTCAAATTGATAGGGTAAAATTAAAGACATGTTTACAATAACACTGAGCGCGTGCATCTCCACGTTATGGTAAGAGGCGTGACCTTTCCGGGCACGGTGCGCTCAGAGCTGTCGAATCACAACACAGGAACCGCTGGCACAATCAGAACTCGTTGGGTATTTCTGAAGGAGGGACTTCATAGAACAAGGAAGTCATCAGCCCGTTTTTATGACAGTGGAAACAGCGGTATACAGATAAGTAAATTATGTGAAAAATACTGTGTTTTTTTACACGCGAAACATGAACACATGTTATATTGCACACTATAAACACAATCAAAGCTTCAAAAAAACACGAAAAACTGGACCTTTAATTCATTAATAACATATTTTATTAACTAATAGTGCAAATTAATGTGTTAATTACCACAATGGGTTGAAGCTATGTATTTCAACTTCCAGCTATGCATTTCAACTTCCACTGTACCAGATGACTGCCATATCCAGAACTTTGTTGTTCATGGTGTATGAATATGTCAGGTTAAGTTTGAGTTCAAGGATTCAAAGGCAGAACACTGAGAACATGTGGCCAGGCACTGCTATTTTGTAACACTTTGTCAAGACCGGACAAAGACAATAGAACCCATTATAACCAGTGATAGTGAAGCTACACTGGATGCGGCACAACACAACACAACACAACACTACTTATGTTATGAAGGACAAATGGACTTGCAATGGTCTGTCATGTCCAGTGTAAACAGCTGTTGTGCCATGAATCGATAATGGTCGCGTCCAGTTTAAACACAGTGTAACAGCGGTCAGTAGTTCAGATTCTGGTGTGCTGATATTTGTGTGCAGCCCAACTTCCTTCAAACACATTCTCTGACGTTACACTTACTGAATGTGGAACTTTCAAAACCCATAAATGACATACAGTATACAATTATTTAATAGTCATGTGCCTCAACAAGTAAAGTCATAACATAATGATACATTTTCAAAGCATTATTTAATGCAGTGTTTCCCAACCCTGTTCCTGGAGGCACACCAACACTGCACATTTTGCATGTCTCTCTAATCAAACACACCTGATTCAAGTCATCAGCTCATTAGTAGAGACTCCAAGACCTGAAATGGGTGTGTCAGACAAAGGAGACATGCAAAATGTGCAGTGTTGGTGTGCCTCCAGGAACAGGGTTGGGAAACACTGATGTAATGATTAATTAAAGCAGACAACTGGAAGTTTAAATACATGGCTTTGACCAACTGTGGTAATTAATACATTAATTTACACTATTAGTTAATAAAATAAGTTATTAAGGAATTAATACATTGACACATTTAATTCATAACAATTCATATATTACTTAATCTATTAATCATATAGACTCTTTATTAGTTGCTGATGTAGTAATCATTTATGAATGGTTTAGTTCTTCATGAGTCATACAATTAACTTGTGATTATCTGTGCATTAGTTAAGCATGAATTAATGCATTTCAGTGCACCCATATTGTAAAGTACTACTACTGGGAATGTGCACAAGTTCTCTGAATTTACAGTCAATACACTGAACCCTTTTCACATTTCCCAGAAGTGAAAGTTGTGAAAGATGTGATTGGAAACAACAACAGATATACAACAGATATAATTTGTTCTCTGTAATGTAATACCATATGGTAAAAAACAAAACAAGTATAGTGATATAAATCTAGGCTACATTAAAAATGAAAAGATGAAAAACTTTGCTTAGATTTATGATGTCTGGAAATGCGTCTGAAAATGGTCCATCAGATAAACACCAAAGCTTCAAAAAATGATGTAAGAAAATATTTGAGACTTTTTCAAGAATTGCACTTAAGATAAAAGTTTAAGACTGTTCCTAAAAGAAATTTCTTAACTCTTGAACTCTTAACTCCGGCCCCTGGTTTTTATCACAATAACACAAGTTGAGGTATAAAAACAGCTTCAGGATAAGAATGAGTACATATGTGTGTGTTTCACATGGGTTGCGTGTAGACTGACTGTCTCACTCATCCTCCCTTACTAATGAGTCAGACCACATTACTCTGCGGTGAGTGACTCCTGCTGCATTTCAGCTCATGCTTTTAGAGTCTGAGACCGAGACGCTGTCAAAGGACCTCGATAAAGTGTGATGCTCAGGTGGGCGAAACCACATTGCTGAAAGAAGCAGATAAAGAGGTGAGGTGGAGGGTGAGGTGGATGGGAGGTTTGGGTGGAGGGTGTGATGCTAACTCAGACTGAAAGTGACAAAGAAAGCTGTGAGGGATGTGTGGTTTTTATGTTTAGTGTTCTGGGCTGATACTTTCTAACCAAAGCTACTAACATGTGCACATTTTGCTTGGGTGAAAATTAAAAGCGGCAAATGAAAGTCAAGTGCAAAGATAGATCTCAAGTTACAACAACAGCAGAAGTATTTTCTAGGTCATTCTCAAAAAATATTGGGTTTCCGACTTTTGGACTCGATATACTCATGCCGTTCTTTTACATGAGCAGCATTATAGCCTACTGTTATCGAACATCAGACGCCGCCCACACTGCTGAGAGTGTCGTTTAGATGAGTATAGAAATATGGGCTGCGCACTTTCCTCTCAGTAACAAAATAAATGCAAAAAGGGGGAGGGGGGGTCCCTCGGTAAAAATCTTATTCTGGGGGTAAAATCCGCATTTGTGGAGGGGATCCCCTGGTAAAATTCACATTCCAGGGGCTAAATATCATGTTATTTGGGGTCGCGTCAACCCGCGAACATGAAAATCAACCCGTGGCAACAGTGTTAAAGTTGCCCATTTCTGCTGGAAAAACGCAGACTTGGCAACACTGATCTTTCCTCGATGGACTCAACAGACGAAATGAGTCAGAGAAGAGTTGTAACGATCAGCCAAATCGGTTGAGTCACAAGATTCAAAATGGGCTCAGATTTTACTGTGTGAGTTTGTTAGTGGTTAAAAGAATGAGACATAAAACAGTGATAAGTTTAAATAAGAATTGTGTATTTACAATATTTACATGAAACTTTAAAACAACACAATAAAACCAGGAAAACTCAGTCTGTTAAAGGTCCCGTTCTTCGTGATCCCATGTTTCAAACTTTAGTTAGTGTGTAATGTTGTTGTTAGAGTATAAATAAAATCTGTAAAATTTTAAAGCTCAAAGTTCAATACCAAGCGAGATATTTTATTTAACAGAAGTCGCCTACATCGAACGGCCAGTTTGGACTACATCCCTCTACTTCCTTCTTTAATGACGTCACTAAAACAGTTTTTTGATTAACCTCCGCCCACAGGAATACACAAGAGTTGCGTTTGTAGAGTGTGTTTGTCGTCATGTCGTCGAAACGCTGTTATTTTCATCCCGCAGTCCAATCACCGGGTCTGATTCCAGGCTCAAATTGATAGGGTAAAATTAAAGACATGTTTACAATAACACTGAGTGCGTGCATCTCCACGTTATGGTAAGAGGCGTGACCTTTCCGGGCAAGGAGCGCTAAACTGCTGTCGAATCACAACACAGGAACCGCTGGCACAATCAGCGTTTGTTTGCCATGCTGCTCTCTTTATACAGATGTATTTCCTGCCAACCATTCATTTCTTAAAGACATACACACTTAAAATGTTAAGAGGAATAAAATGGACTGAAAAACATGTAAACTAATTAAAACTCTATTATACATAAAATTATTGTAATAAATAGAGCGGTAAAACATATATTTTATGTGACAGTGTCACAGAGTTCCGCGTGAAAGAAGGCAGAGCCTCAGTGCATACTTCCTATTATGCTATAGTTGGTGGATCGAATGGTAGTACAAAGGTGTTTTGCAGCTGGAGTGCTTTAGTAAGCCATTTCGAACTCCCCAAAATGACTGCCCCCTTTAGTTACTGTTGCTACGTCGGACAAGCCACACAGTGAAAAATACATCGTAAAGAGGACACTGAAAAAGACAGAGCAGGTTACTTTTGATATGAAACAGTCTCAGATTTCACAATTTGTATTTTTTAAAGAGATTTAAACAATAAATACTGTTTTGTGGCTTTAATGTGGCATGACAGATCACTGTAACATTAGCTCCTCAGTTCAAGTGGCTAGTGAACCGATCATCTCTCCCTAATATTTAAAGGTCCTCTAAGCGATGTCACGCGTTTTTAGGCCAAAACATTTTTTGTCACATACAGCAAACATCTCCTCACTATCCGCTAGCTGCCTGTCCCCTGAACACACTGTAAAAAAACGCGGTCTCTATAGTCGCCACAAGCTCCAAAAACGGCAATAAAAACAAACTGGTGCAGCCTGGACCACGAATCATAATAAGCACGCTCCAGCCAATAACCGACAAGAATGATTTTAAATGCGCGTTCATGACTGTTTCAGGAAGCACGGATGGGAGGGGAGGAGGAGGCGGAGGGAGGGTCTAGCTAGCCTCTGTTTTGTTTGACAACACTTCGAATGTCAACAGGAAGTTACTCCGCTCAGGATTGCTTAGAGAACCTTTAATTAATAGCATCAAATAATGAATGAGCATCAGAAGTAATGTTGTTTCAACTGCGGAAAGATGTCAGTACACACAATTTTTCAAGTTCAAGTCCACCGACATAATCTACTAACTCCCCTGACTGCTTTGTCGGACAAAACAGCGAATTCGGCGTTATGATTGGCTAGATCGCCTGTCAGTCAAACTCCCAGCGAAGGGTCAGTTTAAGAAAGCTTTGTAACATCCGTGACAATAAGACCAGTGACATATGCATTTTATAAAATGGCAACAATATCATTTCAAAACACACCAATGATCAGACTAATTATGATTAGACATACAAATCTATAGTTAGGGTACAAACAAACATCAAACAATAGGCTATACTGTAAACTGTAAAACTATAAAGAGAAAAAAATAATTCAATTTAAGATAAATAACCCACCAAACCCACATTTGAACCCTTCTTATTTTGATCTTTGCCCTTGAAAGTACTTTTACTCAATCTGTTTTGCTTTCAAAATATGTTTTTAACATATAAAAGTTTTTAACAATCATGACACCAAGGACATAAAAAAGGAACAAAAGTTATTTTAAATTGTGTTAATTTATTAATGACAAATTTTGTTTTACATTTTTTGGACATGATTGAAAAAAATATATAAAAAGAAATAAATAATGAGGAAAAATGAGTAACACAGAGTATAAGTGTAAGTATAAGTGTGTGTGTATATATATATATATATATATATATATATATATATATATACACACACTTATACTTATATAACTTTTTGAACTTAATCAAATTAAAATAGCCAGGCAGGAGACAAGGCAAGAGAAAAAAAATAAGCCAATCAAGTGTGTGTGATTGCATGCAAGATACCTTCATTTGATCCTTTCTCTTTAATAAGTCTTTATTTCAATATACTGTTTTCTTATTGATTCTCCTGTGTGCACTGAGAGCTTCACAATAACACAATCTCTCATTCAGTTTAAATGCCACAGAGCAATAATGACTTTCCACAAACACATTTTAAATAACACTTCTTCCTTTCAATGCCATAATAAAGTGCAGCAGTGCTCCTCTATTAGATGGACGGGGAGCCAAATCAAACAGATATGAGCTAGATTTATTTACATAGACTAAGCTTTGAAAGGAATCTAGGAAAAAGATGAAGAAATGAGTGTAATGTAACTTCAGAGACAACTTCAGAAAGGTTTTTTTTTTCTTTGAGGAAATTTGCCATGTACTGTACCTGATAGGCCCCTAATTAATCAATATTGAATCAAAGGTAATCAAATCAAAATCAAATCGCAATCAAATTGCGAAATTTGTGAAATTTGTGTCAATGCCCAGTCCTAGTGTGAATACTTTTTTTTTTTTTTCTTGAAGCAAATGTTGTTGTTTTTTCCATTTATTTTCTTGTCAGAGTGCACCAGAATGCTTTGTTTACATATTAAAATCTCAAAAATTTGATACTTCCAGACCCCCTACAATGTACTTCTTAAACATGTCAACTTTTTTCCTCTTGAGTTTGCAGGTATGAGATATATAGTATATTTTAGAAGGCTTCTTCTGTCAAATTTTTACAGAAATCTTTTCACAGCAGTTAGACACATTTTCATTCCCAGATAAGATGACAGTAATTGTGCTCTGGCTTGAAATGTAACAGTCATGGATGAACTCATATCTGCTAGTGACAGATTTAGCTATGCAAGGTGATTAGCTTTGTTTACCCATGCCGTATCTGTAACGTCTCTGAGCAGCGTCTGTGTCCTTATCTAAGGCCATTCTCAGCTTCTGTGAGGAGGCCATCGGCACTATCTTGTTCTCGTAAACATGTTCCAACGCGTTCCACATCACACAGTCACTAGTTAATGGTTAATAGAGTGTTAGCGAGAGCCCCCTCAGGACACTATTAGGCTCTCCCTACATTCCAGCAGCCTTTGGGACAGAGATCTGACTTTTTATGGTGCTAGAAGGGCAGTTCCATCATAACCCAGCCTGGGAAAGTGCCAGAAGAAAGGATAAGCACGGTAACACATTGACTCAATGCAGACTTTACAACTGCAACCCCCATTTTGTGCTGTTGTATGAGGAATACTTAAGTAAAACCTGTTTTACACAGTTTTGTGACACGGCCAGTGTGTGTGCATGTATATATTTAGATCAGTTTGTTTTCCATGGCACTGAAAAATTAACAGCAGCATTTCAGAATATTGGTGCAGGGAACACTACCTCAATCATTGTAAGGTCAGACAAATAGGCTATGGAATTGTAAGGCATTGTAGAAAATTGTTTATTGTGATTATTACCTTTAAAGGGGACCAATAATGCCCCTTTTACACAATGTAATATAAGTCTCTGGTGTCCCCAGAATGTGTCTCTGAAGTTTCAGCTCAAAATACCCCACAGATCATTTATTATAGCTTGTCAAATTTGCCCCTATATGGATGTGAGCAAAAAACATGCCATTTTTGTGTGTCCCTTTAAATGCAAATGAGCTGCTGCTCCCGGCCCGCTTTCCAGAAGAGGGCGGAGCTTTAACAGCTCACGCTTCGGTTGCTCAACAACAACAAAGCTGGAGAATCTCACGCAGCCAAAATGACGATTGTCAGTAAATGTCTTCATATTCTCACCCCCTTTGTTGCATGTTCCTAAGGGCAGAGTTTATGTAAATTTTGGGGTTTGTGATGTCATTAACCTGGGAAGAACTTGTTGTAGTCCCTACCAGCCATTTGTTGTAGTCCTTAAAAAGGGATTTCTGTAAAAGAAAATATCTCCCTTTGCATTAAACTTTGAGCTTTGTAACTTTGCAGATGTTGTTTATGCTCAAACAGCAACACACTAACTAAAGTTAAAGGTTGAATTTAAAAAATTGAATTTACCTTGGCATAGTTGAATAACAAGAGTTCAGTACATGGAAATGACATGCAGTGAGTCTCAAACTTCCTCAAACTTTTTTCTTCCTTCTTATGTAAATCTCATTTGTTTAAAAGACTTCCGAAAAACAGGCGAATCTCAACATAACACCGACTGTTACGTAACAGTCGGGATCATTAATATGTATGACCCCAATATTTGCATATACCAGCCCATGTTCAAGGCATTACACAAGGGCAGCCAGTATTAACGTCTGGATCTGTGCACAGCTGAATCATCAGACTAGGTAAGCAAGCAAGGACAATAGCGAAAAATGGCAGATGGAGCAATAATAACTGACATGACCCATGATATCATGATATTTTTTGTGATATTTGTAAATTGTCTTTCTAAATGTTTCATTAGCATGTTGCTAATGTACTGTTAAATGTGGTTAAAGTTACAATCGTTTCTTACTGTATTCATGGAGACAAGAGCCGTCACTATTTTCATTATTAAACACTTGCAGACTGTATAATTCATAAACACAACTTTATTCTTTATAAATCTCTCCAACAGTGTGTAATGTTAGCTTTAGCCCATTAGCCACGGAGCATATAGCCTCAAACTCATTCAGAATCAAATGTAAACATCCAAATAAATACTATACTCACAGAAATCGATGTATGCATGCAGCAGCTTGAATGACGAACACTTTGTAAAGATCCATTTTGAGGGTTATATTAGCTGTGTGAACTTTGTTTATGCTTGTTAAGGCAGTCGAGAGCTCGAGGGCGGGGCACTGCGAGATTTAAAGGGGCCGCGCGCTGAATCGGTGCATATATAATTATGGCTCAAAATAGGCAGTTAAAAAAATTAATAAAAAAAAAAAATCTATGGGGTATTTTGAACTGAAACTTCACAGACACGTTCAGGGGACACCTTAGACTTATATTACATCTTGTTAAAACTAGTTCTAGGGCACCTTTAAAAAAGTGAAATCCTAATCAAGGACACCTTTAATAATAATAATCAACTCACTTCCTCACTAAATCAACTCTAAAGCGATGTTTAAGCCTAGTTTTACAGTTTTTAAGCAACAGCATTAGTACAGAATTAAACTGGTGTTTGGTGATCACAAATGGGTGTAAATCAGCTATTTTACAATGAAAGTTATCTAATCAGATTTTAGACAGAAATGGTAATTTAATTTTTGAAAATGACAGGTATCGACAATGAAATTTGTTCAATAAATCAAGTCTGTTGTCTAACAAATCTAACAAGATTATCCCTTGGTGAGATTCTTCTTGTCGTCCTAATGATGTGGTGCTGGGAAAACCAAAGCCCAGCAGCAGAGCCACAGAAATGAATCAATGCACATATGTAGAGTGCTTACGGCTATATGTGTATATGCCTGATTGTGTATGTGAAGAAGGCAATGGATAGATGAGGAGGTGAGGTCTCATCACTCCAAGTGTTCCCATTTGCTTTTGCAACACAAATGACACCCTGCCGGCAACTTCATGATTACGTCAATTTGTTTGTCTTTGTTTTGATGAGCCACACACACACACATGCACGCAAACACACAGTGTCATCAAGAGCCGGTGGCATACTCAATCTATCTGTGCTCTGGGGGAATATTGGTGTCTCACTCTTCTTCTAGAAGGATCTGTCATTCTTCTTTCTCCTGAATGTATGCAAGCAACAAATATAATATTTTGAAGTAGTTGTTTACCCAAAATGTATGACTTTCTTTAATCTGTGGGTGCACATTAAAGGCACACTATGTAATTTTTCACCACTAGAGGTCGCTTAATCAATACAAAGGCGTAGCTTGATGATGCCTTGACTCCGCGGAATCATGGGGGTGTTGTCTTCACGTCTACAGCTGGTGGAAAAGAATTGGGATGGGACTCGGGCAGAAATCATGTTCATGGTTGAGATTATTAACGTTACTGTAGTATGAAGCAGTGCAGGGTCAAGTGCTGTGCGAGCAGAAACAAGGTCGCTAGAGCGATTGCTAATGACAGACAAGCGCAACACATGGTTCGAGAGCAGCTGAACTTTTATTATGACTCTGTCACTGCTTCTGCTTATGTGTATGTGGGGTAAAGCAGCGCTGTTTTATCATATTAGATACATTCGTGTGTTGAAAGTTGTTATAATGCTACTCTGTGTGTTCTAGTGGCTGCTATGTGACATTTGCTGCACACAGCATTAAGCTAGATCGATATTAATCATGGTAAAACATGGTCGGTAAATCAAGAAAATAAGATTTAAACAATAAGACTTACTGTGTTGAGCTATATAACATGATTAGTTTCTGTCGATTAATGTATCCAAACAGTTGCTCACCTGTCTAATAAAACATATAATATATTAAAACGTCTTTGGTTTTTCCATGGTTTCTACAAAATAAAATTGGAAATCGATGTCATTGATATGCGACACACAGACACGGTCCGTGTCCTGGTTAAAATTGCTTATTTCTCTGAATTTAAACATTCTTGGAAATATTTGGGATAATCTAAGTACGCAAGTCAACAAAATATATAGCATTGTTCTAGTAGTTTTTGCATATTTTAATCCAAAAATCTTACATATTGTGCCTTTGATATTTGAGCAATTTTTATCCACCAAATTAAAGTCATGTGGTCCAACCAACATGTAGAAACATCCAGAAAAACAGCATAAAACAGAAAAAATGACATCATTTTTTTATGAAAAATCAATATATTTTTTCTGCCAGGATGCATATTGATCAAAATTGACAGTAAAGACTTTTATTTTGTTACATAAATGTTCTATTCATCTTTAACTTTTGATTAATCAAAAAATCTTGAAAAAAAATGTATCACAGTTTCCACAAAACTATGAAGCAGCACAAATGTTTTCAACATTGATAATCAGAAATGTTTCTTGAGAAGCAAATCAGCATATTAGATTTTGATTTCTGAAAGATCATTTGACTTATGTCAAATTTTGTTTCCATGAAGACAAATCTCTCTGTCGGTTTCCACTTGTGGCAGAGACTGAACTTGTGTTTCTCTAGTATGTCTCTGTAGTGTCATTCACAGCAGACATGATGCAATGATGTAACTGTATTTCACTGGTGCGCCGTATACATAGCGAGCGGAGCGGACTGGACCGAATTACTGCTGCTTTGTGTCTATTGCAATTTTCTCCTGGACTCCTCAGTCTTTTTCAGTAATGCTATAAAGAAGGAACAGCTGGCCTGACCTTCCAATATACCCCAGAGATGTTCTCCTCTCATCTTCTCCCTCTCTCTCTGCTCCATAGCTGTCAGACAGTGACAGCACAGAGTTCACCACAGTATGTTCAACATCCAATCAACCAGCAGCTAAAGCCGCTTCACTTACTCCCTGGAAGCTGAGAGAGAGAGAGAGAGAAAATAGCTATCATGCATCTTGTGGAGCCATAACATTTGTGTGCGTAATGCGATGTGCCACTGTGAATGGGACACATCTGTTGACTCCTCTGGGAAGTGTCGCAGGGAGAGAAATGCATGCTTGATTACAGTATATATCTAAAGCTCACCCCTCGTATGCAAATGCGCTCTCTGATTTATATCTATGGCTTCTATCTTATCACTGGCACTGGAAGGAATAGTGATCAGAACTAAAAAATTCTGTCATCATTTCCTCACCCTCATGTCATTCCAAACCTCTATAACTTTCATCTGTGGAACACAAAAAGAGATGTTTTAAATAATATTCATGCTGCATACAGTGAAAATGAATGGTGCTGTCAAGCTCAAAAAATGAGAAAAAAGCATCACAAAAGTAGTCTATTTACTCCAATTTTCCTAAGTAAACTTTCTTTCCACCTAAGCTCTCAAATTTCATTCATACATGTTCAAATGTCAAAGTGCATCTAATAGTATTGAATGTGCACCTGTAGTAGCCCTCAAACCTTAAAAGTACAATTAGAGTACAGTTTCATGGCTTGTTCCTTAACACACTCAAGTAAACATCTGTAATCATGTCATATTAAACATTTTACTTTAATGTGCATTTTTAATCATTATTTTTTAAAATCTTTTGTTGTGCTTTACAGGAGTACACTTATTTTGATGTGTTGACTAACATACTAAAGTACTTGTTTTAATTTTACTTAAGCCCTACTTAAGTAGGCCATAAAAGCACTCTAAAGTTGAGCTAATTACATTTAATATACATTTAAAATGTAATTCAATTTCCACTTAAAGGGATAGTTCACCCAAAAATGAAAATTATCCGATGATTTACTCACCCTCAAGCCATCCTAGGTGACATCCTAGTAGGTATATATGACTATCTTCTTTCAGATGAACACAATTGGAGATGTATTTAAAAATATCCATAGTCCTCCAGGATTTATAATGGTTGTGAATGGCTGCTTAGAATTTGAAGACAAAAAAAAAAAAAAACAGCTTCTGCTTCTGAAGTGAATCGATGCATTTGTGTAAGACAAATATTCTTAATATTCGATGTACAAAAAGCATTAACTTCCGCGACATAGTACACTCATGACGTTTAAAAATCTTTTAAATTAGGCTATATTATTTCCATGATAAGTACTCTTTTTGAAAATGTACTTCTTTTCCCACAATCATTTCTCATTTCTCAGTCATGTCTCATAACTAAATGTGATTAGGCAAGTTTGAATATGCAGAATCGCAAATGAGATTTGAGGGCCATATTGGAAAGTTTTTGTGCAAATAACAGTTTAAATTTCACATGACCCGTGCTGGCAAAATGAGTCGGAATGCTCATGGGCTAATTACGAGCTACAGGCAAAAGTAAGTTCATAAAGCCTTCTTAAATGCTTCAAATAGCAATTAAACATCTAAAAATATCTTTGTTTGTATGTATCTTTGTCCATGAATGCCGTTTTTCTATGCTGCTTCACCACTCGCACTTCCCCTCAGCAACTTCATCATTAGTCCAAGTTTGGTATTGTTTTAAAGCACAGCATTCCAACTTTTAGAATATTCATAGCGAATTTTTGATGGCATGAGTCTGAACCAATAAAATGTGATTTTCAAACTCATGCTGATGTAAACAAATCGATCTTACTCACGCTGACCGACAGATCTGAAGCGTGCGCACAGAGACACCTCAGACAGCTCACGATCCCGATATACACATATAAACAGAATTACAGTACTTCAAAATATTGCAAAAAAAGTTTAATGTATATATTTTCCTATAGATATTTGGTTTTGACAAGGTCAAATTAAATGTTATTAACAGGAATTTTAAGGTAGGTATGGTTGGTAGGTGATTTTGTTTTGGAAGCTTCAGTAAATTTTAACTCGATTTTTCTCAAAATTGACTATGCTGACTCGATCGATTTCAAACAGGTGTAGCTCAGTCATTTGTTCTCTGATTCCAACAAATCATACATCCATTTTGAAGGTTTTTCTTTTAATAGAGATCATGAAAATAACAATAACATTTTTGAAAATTTGCTCATTGTGATTTATTTTGCCTGTAAGGGTCACATATGTATGTTTATATGGTTTCACTGTATGGAAAAGAACAGTTTGGACATTCTTCAGAATGTCTCCTTTTGTTTTCCAGGAAAGAAAAGAAGTCAGATGGAGTTGAAATGACATGAGAGTGAGTAAATGATGATAGAATTGACAGTTTGGTGCTTAATTGCATCCTTCTCAATTCAATTTCACTGCATAGAAAAGTATAAATATTCTGCCTAATTCCTTCCATTCCCTTCGTAGTTCCAAGGAAGAAGTTTGGAACAACATGAGGGTGAGTAAACTGTAACATAATTTACATTTATCTTTTTAATTCTTTAATACAAACTTTGGCTTTCATGTTGAACTTTGTCAGTTTACCCGTAACACCATATTTCCCTCTATAAGACGTTATTCTCTGCACTCAGATACAAAGACTTAATAAAGGCAGAGGAAAAGAATAATTCCTCATTTCCTTATTTCCCTACCCTGTCTCTCTCAGCTGGGTGAGGTGGTGTTTTGATGGAGATAATTTTTCTCGCCCCTGGAGGCCTGTGCTGTTGTGTTGTGGCATTAGGCATGAATTGTGGTTCGTTCCAGCAGATTATTAAAATTCTTAATCTCTTCCTCTTTTCACCACCTCCCATTCAAATGGGCTCGGATCGTCTGTTAATGTGCAATTCATTTCAAGTTATTTCTCTCCTGTTCTCAAGAAATATCACTGGGACTTGGAATCACTTGAATAAGAGGGATTGGAATTTGTATGTCTTTGTTTCTTTTGTTTTCTTTCCTTTCTTTTTTTTTTTTTTTTTGCCTTTTACCTGCAACTTCAAAAAGGGAGGCGCACACTTCAACTTATCTCATTTAAAGTGTCTACAACTTCCACTTCCACTGTAAAAAAAAAAAAATCTGACACTATTTCGATGGTCCACTTTAAGCATTCTACTAACTATAAGTAACTTTGCAACTACATTCCCTTAAACCAGCTATATAGTCATTTTTAAGCAATAATTGCGTTAAATAAAACTGCCCAGCACATTGGGCAAACATTTAATCCAACTGCTGGGTTTGTCCATTTTCAGCCCAACTGGGGTTGTTTTTAACCCAGCATTTGAGTGTACTCCAATCATCTTCTTTGAAAAATTATTTTTTAAAGTGTAAGGAAAAACCAAAGAGCACCACAACAATGTACAGAAACCACCAACACCAACTTATAGCATAATGGAGGCAACTTTTGTGCAGACAAGCACCACTAACATATTCTTCCGAAAATATACTTTCATCAGTTTTTTAATTATACTATCATTGAGGAACAGTTGAAAGACACTTTTGTGAAGCTGACCAGATAAAAAATGTTGTGTCATGAGTTTTTAATAATCACCAGCCCATCTGTGCCATTTTCCAGCAGCTGTGAACTGGGATATGCCTGAGAAACACACACACACACGCACACACACACACACACACACACACACACACGTTCGGAGAACAGTCAATGCACCTGCATCCACTCCACATTCTTTTCATTCCTCTTCTGAGTTCTAGCTTTCTTGCTTATGTTCTCCATCACAGGCTTCAGGAATACCATTTTCCCGAAGCTAACCAGAGAACCGGAGTTCTTGATCATGGGTCATGGATCAGGGATCCCCCTTCTACTCTCAAGCTTAACCCTTGACCTCCATTTGCAATGCCTTTAGGACTTCCTAACAACAAGGTAAAAGTGAAGAGAAGAGAAGAGAAGAGAAGAGAAGAGAAGAGAAGAGAAGAGAAGGTGGATCTTCATACAGACTAGTGCATAAGTGTGAGACACTTGTTTTCCAGCTACACACTTAAAAATAAAGGCTCCAAAAACCCCAAAGGGTTTCACAGTGATGCCATCAAAGATTCGTTTTTGGTTCCCCAAAGAACCTTTCAGTGATCACTTCTTAAAAGAGCTATTTTTTTTTCTTAGTGTGTAGAACATTTAAAAAATAAAAATAACCTTTTTTTTTCACTGTAAAGATCCTTTTGTGCAATGGAAAGGTTGCATGGATGTTAAAAGTTCTTTGTAAAACCATCGATGCCAATAGTGTGCAACAGTTGGGTTCCAGAAGTAAAAATTCCATTAATTTTCTCCATAGGTAAATTGATTTTGAATAATAACTTATAAACCTTTAAAGACAGCCCTACTGTGAGATACAAGGTTGTTAATCAATGGTATTTGCTTCTGCTGAAGCCGTCAACCCACATTATTTCAGCTTATTTTTCAAATATTTGTGTTTAACAGCAGAACTCCTGATGAAAAACTACATTACCCATGATGCTATACAGAAAATTACACCAATCAGAGAGTCGAAAGAAATAACATGCCCCAAAATAGCTCTTTAGATCCCCCCACTCCCATGAAGCACTTGTGTAATTGAGTCAATCTCCCTACGCTCTCAAAATACTGAAATGTTTGTGTAGATATGCATATTTTGCAATAAAATGAATATATATAATATTAGAAATGGGAGGTAATGCAGAGTCTGGGGGGTGAATTTCGAGGGGGGATGGTGTTCCAGTTCAAATTGGTTAGGATATTTTAAGGAAATGAAAAGGATTTCTATATATTATTCACTCAACAGCCTATGAAATATATATGGGGTCAATGACGTGACGGGTCATTTTTTGTCCAAAGGCCTTAATAATAATAAAAAACAAAGATATGACATCCAAAATATGTAAAGTAGTACAACTAGATTTCCTTTTATTGAATCCAAAAGGTTTTAATTATATTTTGCTTCATATAAAGGTATTTTAAAGTTCCCCATTTCCACCATCAGGGCAATAATTAAGAAGTTACAATCAACTAAAAATGTTACAAATCTGCCTGGAAGAGGATGTGTGTCTAAATTTTCCTAATGCGCGGTGAAGGAAGGAAAGTTTGAGTGTCCAAAGACTCTCCAAGGATCACAGCTGGAGAATTGCAGAGATGAGTTGAATCTTTGAGTCTCAGAAAGCCTAAAACAATGTATCAAACAGCACCTACATCACCACAAGTTGTTTGGGAGGGTTTCGAGAAAAATCCTCTGCTCTCATCCAGAAACAATCTCTAGCATATTCAGTTGTCAGACAAGACTGGAACTTCAAAAGGGACCTGGTTCTATGGTCAGATGGAACTAAAAAAACTTTTTGGCAGCAAACCCACCAGATGGGTTTGGTGCACACATGGATAAAAAGTACCCCATGCCCACAGTTAAATATACTGCAGGATCTTTAATGTTGTGGGCCTGTTTTTTTTTTTTTTTTTTTTTTTTTTTGCTGGAGGTCCTGGACATCTTGTTCAGATACATAGGCATCATGGATTCTATCAAATACTAACAGATAAAAATCAAAACCTGACCACTTCTGCTAGAAATCCAATAATGGTCTGTGGTTGGATCTTCCATCAGGACAATGGTCCAAAACAAACATCACTGTTTGAGCACAAAATGAAGCTTCTGCCACAGGCCGTTCCAGTCACCTGACCTGAATCCTAAAGAAAATGAGTGGATTGAACTGAAGAGAAGCACCACCAACATGGAGCTGGGAATCTGAAGGATCTGCAGAGATTCTGTATGAAGGAATGGTCTCTGATCTCTTATCAGGTGTTCTCCAAACTCATCAGGCATTTTAGAAGAAGACTTATGCTGTTATCTTGGGAAAAGGAAGTTGGATAATTGGATGCCAATAATTGTGGCCAACGTGAACTAAAAAAAATATTTTATAATGAGCTTTTCCCCCTATTTTCAATAGTTTTACATTAGGTTAGAATTTTGTGAATTTTTTGAATGAAAGATCAAAAGGATAAACAATGCAGATTTATTTTCACAGCTGCATTTGCTCATATTTACTAAGGGTTGCCAATAATTATATCAACATAGTGCAAAATAGTATAATACTATGTGTAAAGTCGTTGATTTGTTATGAGAAAGAAAGTCCGGAAAAATGAATTTCATTGATGTAATTCGGAGTAACCAATATAAAGGGATAATTTTGGATCAAGTCATGCAGTCAATATCATGTGACAAGATGTGACATCATTCAGACATCTGCAAAGGACTACATGGTCATGAAGCAAAGTAACTAACTCTCTTTTAACTATATTGAAAAAATTTATGGTTTCACTCGCTCATATGCATGTCCCGAAACATTGGGTCATTCGGTACAACCGTCCTTAAAAACATGGAAAATGTTGTAATATTTTAAAAACTTGTACTAAATATAAAATGTTTTATTGTCCTTTTGTTAGGTAGCTAGCAAGCTAACCAACTAGCTAGCTAGATATTAGCCTGTTAGCATTGAATCGTCATTCGGTATAACTAAAAGTATCAATCGGTATAACAGCTATATATACAGCAGTATAACCGGTATACTTGGTTAAACCAAATGACTTTTTTGGTGACAAATTTTGTCCATCTTGTAAAAATTGACAAAAGCAGTGTTAATTGATTATAAAAACCACCTAATCTCATTGTTAACACTTAATAAAACTTATTATATCTCCAATATGTTTTTTTTTTACACTATTAAAAACCTTATTTGTCAATGACACACACACATATATATATATATATATATATATATATATATATATATATATATATATATGTGTGTGTGTGTGTGTGTGTGTGTTGCAAAATATGCATATGAAAAATATACAAATACCTTTGTATTTTTGTCAGATTTAAAAAAAAAAATTGCATCAAAGTTTTTAGTGTTGTGATTCACCTCGTTCTCGCAACTCTATAAAGAACCTTTATATTTGAAGGGTGTATCATGCTTTTGGACAAAGACTAGACCTTGTCTCAAAAGAGTTTTGAATGCTCTGCAGTGATTTCACTTCTTTATGCCAATACACATAAACCTGCGGAGGAAAGCAGCTTTAGGAGGTGTTCAGGGATGTCCTGAAGTCTTTAGCGGAGCACAATTATCTGCTGGAAACAGTCGTGAGTTTAAAGCTGGCTATAATCCTCACTTTGATTAGCGTTCTCCTCTGTTTCACTTCTTATCTGCCCTCTGTACTTAACAATTCTCACAGTCTCTCTCAATAACTCATCTCCAACTGACAAACTCACGCTATTTTTGTTGTTAAAATTATGATGTTGTTTGTAGAATAGAATCACATAGAATGTTTTTGATCTGGACCTGTCACATGTTACCACTGAGGAAATGCAAGTCTGGGTTGGAAAAAATAGGTCCTTTAAACTTGCAGGTTTTGAACAAGTTATTTTTTTATTATTATTATAATTTGTGTAAAGAAAAGTAAGAATATTTACTTCCCCTTTACTTTACTTTTTGTCATCATAGATCCACAGCAGTTAAACTCGAGAGTGTGGAGGTTATTCGCTCCCTGAGCCTCGAAATATTTTTTTCCTCATTGGCATGACAGTACACACAAAAGAAACAATTATTCCATATCTCTCTATTGAAAATGACTTTCCATGCGTTAGCTAATTAACCACATCCAGCAGGTATTAATGAGTGCTTTGTTAAGCGCTATTACAGTGTTGCCACACTAGTGGCTCTTCACTCTATGAAGAGCTGCTCGCTTTTATATCACAGTAATGGACCCAATCGTTTCAAAATCTGTGAAGTTCTTTTTGTATTGGTTACAGTCTCTCTTTTAGACAAAGAGGCAGGTTACATACGTTCACATACAGTTACAAATTGTTTAGGGAGCAGTAGAATATATCCCATAATACTAGCTGGCTTCAGCAGTGGAGTCTATTTGTCTCTTTGGCTTAAAGGTAATCAGGTATGATGGAGCTCATGTTGAGACGCTGAACAGGGACAGAAGCAAAACACAGAGGAAATTGGCTCATCTAAAGAGCATGTTCACATGATTACATGATTACCCAATGTGTCCTTGTATCTGTTTGTCATTTGGAAGGAGAGGCAAATCATCAAAGTGGGCTGATTTTGTAGTCATAGCCTCTCTACGAGATTGTTCATCCTCCAGGCCATAGTCTGATTTGAGAATGAGACGGGGAGGAGGAACAAGAATACATTTGTCGGTTTCTCTAAAACCATCATAAACAAATGTCATTTCTAAAACCATCTTTTCCAACACATTTATTTTTTTTTTAAATAAATAAATTTTGAAAAGTATCTTCTGCTCAACAAGGTTGAATTTATTTGATAAAAAATACAGTAAAAGCACTAATATTGTGAAATATTATGAAAACTGTTTTCTAGTGTAAAATGTAATTTATTCCTGTGATCAAAGCTGAATTTTCAGCATCGTTACTCCAGTCTTCAGTGTCACATGTTCCTTTAGAAATCATTCTAATATGCTGATTTGCTGCTCAAGAAACATTTCTGACTTAATAATGTTGACTTAATAACAGTTTTGCTGCTTCATATTTTTGTGGAAACTGTGAATTTTTCTCAGCATTATTTGATTAAAAGAACAGTATTTGTTTGAAATAGATATATTTGTAACATTAATGTCTTTACTGTCATATTTGATCAAGTTAATGCATCCATGCTGCATAACAGTATTTCTTTCAAATAAATAAATACTGACCCCAAACTTTTGAATGGTAGGGTATGTACCCCCCCCCCCCACAATACATCTTTGAAATGGTTTATGATTATTTAACTACTTAGTGCATCACAGCTTTTTAAATGTTTGCCATCCATTCATCCATCCATCCATCCATTCCATCCATCCATCCGTCCGTCCATCCAATCATCCATCCAAACCACACATCCATCCAATCGTCCATCCAATCATCCATCCATCCATCCATCACATCATCATCCATCCATCCATCCATCCATCCATCCATCCATCGTCCATCCATCCATCCATCCATCAATCATCCATCCATCCATCCATCCATCCATCCATCCATCCATCCATCCATCCATCCATCCATCAATCATCCATCCCATCCATCTATCCATCCATCCATCCATCCATCCATCCATCCATCCAATCATCCATCCAATCGTCCATCCATCCATCCATCCATCCATCCATCCATCCAATCATCCATCCAATCGTCCATCCATCCATCCATCCATCCATCCATCCAATCACCTACCATCCATCCATCCATCCATCCGTCCATCCGTCCGTTCATCCAGTCATCCATCCATCCACACATCCATCCAATCGTCCATCCAATCATCCATCCATCCATCCATTTAATCACCTATCATCCATCCATCCATCCATCCATCCAATATCCATCCATCCATCCAATCCATCCATCCAATCATCCATCCATCCATCCATCCATCCATCCAATCACCGACCATCCATCCATCCATCCATCCATCCATCCATCCATCCATCCATCCATCCATCCGTCCGTCCATCCAATCATCCATCCAAACCACACATCCATCCAATCGTCCATCCAATCATCCATCCATCCATCCATCCATTCAATCACCTATCATCCATCATCCATTCATTCATCCATCCATCCATCCATCCATCCATCCATCGTCCATCCATCCATCCATCCATCCATCAATCATCCATCCATCCATCCATCCATCCATCCATCATCCATCCATCCATCCATCAATCATCCATCCCATCCATCCATCCATCCATCCATCCATCCATGCATCCATCGTCCATCCATCCATCCATCCATCCATCCATCCATCCATCAATCATGCATCCCATCCATCCATCCATCCATCTATCCATCCATCCAATCACCATCCATCCATCCATCCATCCATCGTCCATCCGTCCATCCGTCCGTCCATCCATCCATCCATCCATCCTGATTTTGCTGAGTTAGATATTTTGTTGTATCATATTTTGTTGCAAAATATGTATCGAATTACATATTTTGTTGATCGTAGAATAGTCTCAGCCTCAGACGTCACGCCCACGGACCATTGGCTAAACGTGTAATGCATATGGCAAACTTATCTGGAAACACTTCAGTAGTTTTGAAGTCGTCATCTGGTTGGTTGAATTATACAGGGTGTCCGGGAGATGCGTGTGTCGTGTTCTTTAACAGTCCACCTGGAAACAAATGCCGTGACGCTAAACCCCCTTGTGGAAGAAGAACACGGTCATGTTTAAAAGCGTTGGATCAACAAAACGCTGGATTTTCAAAAGTATGTGAAGTTTTTGGCTCCATTGTTGCTGTAAACTTGCACAACGTTCTTGAATTAATCATTTATAGATGCATACCGGTCTGTTAATGCAGGGACATCAACTTTACATTTTTACACTCCTAAACATGACGCGAAACAAAACAAACTGTGATTGGTTGCATTACAAGTCAGTCAAACGTCCTCTTTGGCGATCCTTGGCCAATGAAAGCTGCGATAGAGTCCAGACCTTCTGCTATCAGTCTGAAGGTCTGGCTATGTGAGACTAATCGTAGAACAACATTTTGGTCTGAAAATGTAGTCCTAACAATATCACTACCCTTACCCTACCCAAAAGATTGGCCTACGCATAAAATCAGAGGGAAATGACAGGTGAATAACACTGATGTAGAAGCACTAACCCTGGTTGTAAGCCTTAAACTTGACATAAACTGTAAACTTTGTCCCTCAGATCTGATTGACTGATTGGAATGTTGTTCCAGGATTAACAAAGATTTTGATTCAGGATCATGTTGCACTTGGTGAAATCAGGTTCTGCCATTCATTAATCCATCCATAACTTTCTGTTTATTGTTCATCTACTCTGTACAGGTTAATGGAGCTACTGTGCAGTAACAACAATATCTTCATTCAAATTGAGATTTAGATGCATTCAGCGACTTAAAATCTTTTTGGAACTCAACAAAGAAATAAATTACTTAACATAAAACACATAAAAGTAAAAGAGCAATTTAACCAATTAACTTCACTTCCAGAACTACTAATCTATTCAACTCTGGCACATTGTATTCACTGTGCCTTTTTAATGCAGCTTTTGATTCCTGAAGATTCACGCAGGGAGTGTAACAATGTGGATTTGTTGTCGTTGCCATGGAGATGATCATAGACCAATGAGTTAATATGGCATCATCTCATGTGATGTTATACTGTCAAGCAGTGCATCTTGAATCATTCTCTGTTGTTCAGAGAGCTTTTTAGGGCACTAGAAAACAGATGGTGTCTAATTCAGTGGGAGGACCCTACTCCCTCCTACAACTGTGAGTAAACAATGTACAGTAATAGTAGTGAGGAATTAGCTTGAAATATCCCACACATGAGACATAGCAGGATCCAGATTGTTCCCTAAATACCCTTGTGAAAAAGAAATGTGGTTGCACTTGTATAGTGTACTTCAAATCTTAAAAGTATACTTTTAAAAACTGTACTTGCAGGTGATATAATATTAATTAAATAAAAGGCCACTTAAGTGTACTTAAAGAGTATACTTTCATGACTATGTTTCTTAACACACTTTTGTTGTGTTCTAAAGAAGTACACAAATTTTGATGTGTTGACCGTATTTCAAAGACAATACAAATAATTATGAGATTACATATAAACATGTACTTAAGTGGCTCAAAAAGCACACTTAAAGGGTTAGTTCACCCAAAAATGAAAATTCTGTCGTTACTCACCCTCATGTCATTCCACACCCGTAAGACCCGTAACACACAAATTAAGATATTTTTGATAAAATCTGATGGCTCAGTGAGGCCTCCATTGACAGTAAGATAATTAACACTTTCAAATTCCCAGAAAGCTACTAATGACATATTTAAAACAGTTCATGTGACTACAGTGGTTCAACCTTAATGTTATGAAGCGACGAGAATACTTTTTGTGCACCAAAAAAACTAAATAACGACTTTATTCAACAATATCTAGTGACGAGCAATTTCAAAACACTGCTTCATGAAGCTTCAAAGCTTTATGAATCTTTTGTTTCAAATCAGTGGTTCGGAGCGTGTATCAAACTGTATCAAGTATCAAACTGCCAAAGTCATGTGATTTTAGTAAACAAGGCTTCCTTATGCCAGTAGTGTTTCGAAATTTCAACGGTTCACCACTGGGGGGTGTGACTTTGGCAGTTTGATACACGCTCTGAACCACTGATTCGAAACAAAAGATCAAACTGTAAATGAACTGTAAATGAACAAAAGATCAAACTGTAAATGAAGCTTCATAAAGCTTTGAAGCTTCATGAAGCAGTGTTTTGAAATCGCCATCAGTAGATATGTCTTTAGTAGCTTTCTGGGCATTTGAAAGTAGGGCTGGGTAAACAAGATTTCTCGATTTTAATCGATTCTCATTTTTACGAACCGATATCGATTCTTAAATCCCAAGAATCGTTTAGTCTAGTCTGTTTTCATTGGATGAATGAACAGAACATGTAGCGCGCCTCCCATCCAATAAATTGCAATAATCTTTGTGCTTTGTTACTTTTGATATGAAGCAAAGTCTCAGATTTCAAATGACGTCCATCTTATTATGAGATTCAAAAAATAAATAGCCTACATGACAGAACACTTTAGCGCCTCAGTTAAAGAGATGCGGCAGCACAGAGCGCATGTGAACATCCTCTCCGCTTTAATACCAGTTACAGCGCAAAATAAACATGACTAAACATCTGAAGGTATGTTAAAAGATACAATACAACTTCCCGAAATCCATATCACGTCTCGTGTAATCGCTCAATCAGTGTTTCAACCTCGGAAAGACGTTGATAAAACAGCTTGTAAACAATGTCATGTAACGTCACATTTACCTCAGAAAAACATATTCAGTGACCATAAACTCATTAGTCGGCTAGAAAAGCAGCATTCTGATTAATATAGCTATGCATGTTACATATTCATTATAATGTTAATGTTTGAATAAATCAGTTATGATAGCCACGATTTAAAAATTATAAAAAAAAAAACCTGAATGGAGTAGAAATATGATTATGTAATTCTAAACTTTATTTATTAAAAAAAAAAAAACATAATTGAGTGTAATTTAAGTGTTTGCATATAAATAAGTTAATTTTAACCTTCATATTATAGGCTAGTAAAGTAGTACCAGCTGACTCCCATATGTAGTTTACAGCATTAGTTGAGAGATTTTTTTCCACTAGAAAATTTGCCATGTACTGTAACTGATATACGACATCCAAAATAATCGATTTCAAATCGTATCGAATTGAAATCGTAATTGAATCGAATCACAAGCATGTAAATAGAATCTTGTCAATTTTGAAAAATTGTGAAAATTGTGTCAATACCCAGCCCTATTTGAAAGTGTTAATTATTTTGCTGTCTATGGAGGCCTCACTGAGCCATCAGATTTCATAAAAATATCTTAATTTGTGTTCTGAAGATGAATGAAGGTCTTACGGGTGTGGAACGACATGAGGGTGAGTAATAATTTTCATTTTTGGATGAACTAACCCTTTAAGTTAAGCCATTTAATATAAATTTCAACTATAATGCATTTTCATTTAATTGTAAATAACGTATAATTAAGTGTCTGAAAACATTTTGCACTTTAAGTGTATTATTTGAAAGTATATTATTTCTGTAATAAGCGCTCTTTTTAAAATGATACTAAAGTGTACTATACGTTTTCCCAGGGCAATGCATTCAAAAATAATTCTATCATCATTTGCTTATTCTCATGTTGTTTTAAACCCATATGATTTTATTTCTTCTGTGGAACACATCTAAAATATATTCAGGCATATTCACACTGCATTTTCCCTTGCAGTGATCATGTATTATGAAGCTCTAAAAATGACAGGTTCATGTAACTATAGCGACACAAGGTCATGGGTTCAATTCCTAGAAAATGCATGAAATTATAAAAAGCATACACTGAGTGTAATGTAAATTGCTCTGGAAAATGCATCCAGTAAGAAACCAATTTAAGTCAATGTTTAACTATTTTACCTTGCCTGTTCTCATTTTCATTTTCATGTATACTATTACTTTAAAAGGCATAAAAGAAGGAAAAAAGATTAATAGACAGCACAGTTATCCCATATAAACTTTGAAGAACAGGCTTGACACAGTGTGCTCTATTCATATCAGCGGTGCTGTAAGAGACAGATGAATGTTTGTCCTTCAAAAACTTTTACTCCCAAAACGAATAATTACAGCCTGACCAAACACCTGCTATCTCTCTTTCTTTTCTCCAGCCTCTTAGTCAAACACTTTTAATTAAACCCTCCCAATGTTTAATAAGTTCAACACCAACACCAGACCACAAATCACCTGGATAAGATAACATTCTGGCACTTACTGTTCTGAAAAAAACTAGCTGAATCAGCCAACGGAGGTTTGAAGTTCTCCCTGTCCTGGACAAGCTGATTGAAACCCCCTTCAAAAAGAGCAAAGCAGACCAGCCTATCCAGCTTAGCCAGACCAGAGACCAGCTTAGACTGGTTTAAGCTGTTTTTCTTAGCAGGATATACACTAAACTTAGTTTAATATGGTGTCAACGACACATAGAAGTGAGACTCTACTTTGTGAAAACATCCCAGATGGGGTTTTTTAGTGTTTTTCTTTCTCCTTTTGTAACTTATGTAAGGGAAAATGTTTTTTTCTTGCAGCTGCAGAGCAGTCGTGTTGAAAGTCTACATTAAAAGAGCAATAAATCACCAGAGATTGTTTTTCACCTCAAGGAAACTCTTGCCATTTCCAACACTTTTTAAAGCAACTTTCTGGCAAAAATTTCTATTGGGTGGTTCCATTTTATTGTTCCTGTGCTTCCTCTGAAATTGGGAAATAATCCCCCCTTGGCCATTTTGATAAAAGGAAGAGGATCTCTTTCCATATCTCCATTTCTTAGATCAATGTGCTTGTTTAGATATAGATCAAACAAGAGGATGGTTTAATTTCGCTGGATTGTCTTTTGTTCCTTCCTCCCTTCAGCAGCGTTTCTTCTTTTCCTGAACAGCAAATACGTTTGAGCTGATTTGAAGAGTGTATTTTGACAACGAGGACTGATAAATACGAGGCGTCACATCTCACGTCTTTGAATAGATGTGTGAGAATCTCCATTGGAGTTGTCACATTCATCTTAAAACGGCTCTGTCCTCTGTGTGTATCCCTGCCGATGCTATCTGGAACAGAACAAATGCGGTTCTCTGTTTTATTTCAGCATGGGCTTTCATCTGTGCCGGGTCTTATCTGAGCACAGAGAGGAAAATGGGAAGTGTTGTGACATTTATCTTACTGCGTATGTCTTCTCTCTTTATCTCTGCTGTGGAGATACTGTACTGTAAGTGTTTAGAACAGCAGAAAAAAAATCAAGGTGGAAATGAAATGCAGACTAGAAGAGGCTAAAGTTTCTTCAGTGATGTTCTAAATGAGATGTATGCACACATGAGAGAGCAAAAACAAGTGTGTCATCTTGAACATAAATGTGGTTGTGTTGTTTCTGAAACATATGGATTGACTTTTGGTCCCTGTTGGAAAATCCGGCTGAAACTATATAGCTTCTGGTGGTAGTTTGTTTCTCGTAGTGAGTCAAAGCTGGTTTATGTGGTTGATCAGATGGGCTTTCAGCTGGTAGGGCCCAAAGAGGCCTATAATGGTGTTCACTTGTGTCTCGTTCGTTATTACGACATGTCATGTGCTCAAGTCAGAAACATATCATGGAAGTAGAAAAAAAAAAGAAATATATTCTGAACAATAAACCAAAATAATCTGAATTCAAAATGTTCTTATATTACTAATTTATGCTACAGACTTGTTTCCCGCTTAATGATCTCTATATATAGATTATAGATATATTATATGATATTATCTGTATTATAGGTCAGTGTTTCTACCATGTTTTGAATCGATTCGCCTCTTCCAGTGTCACAATTGAGTAGCATCTAGAATTCCGAGTTTCTTAAACACGAATTTGCATTTCGTCATTCATGTGATTTCCACTATTTCCCACTCTACTTGAAGGGCACGCAAGTCCTCTAGGGAAACTCATATTTACAAGTTGGCAAGTCGTAATTACAATGTCAGGTCAAAATTACTTTGGTTGGAGCAAGATGGCGATGTACCTTCTCCACAAAGTAAAAATGTAGCAAGGTTTTTAAATCTGCTTCTACAAAATGATGACTAAAGAACACGCATTGTGTGTTTTTACTTTTTTTATGAAGATGCTGTAAACTAAGTAGTTATATATTCTATTGTAATTGTTTTGCACATGCAACTTAGCTAGTTTTATTGTAAATAAAAAAAATAATCATTTAATCAAAGGTGCAATATGTAAGATTTTTGCAGTAAAATATCCAAAAACCACTAGGCCAGTGTTATATATTTTGTTCACTTGAGTACTTATAATATCCCAAATGTTTCCAACTATTTGTAAATCGTGAGAAAATTGCAATTTTAACCAAGGCTCCGGGACGTGTGAGGAGTCTCCTGTCAATTGCATCATATCCGTTTTACCCTCGGTTTTATTTTGTAAAAACCATGGAAACACCAAAGACGCTTTAATATATTGCATGTTTTAATAGACAAGGGAACAACTGTTTTGATATATTTATAGACAGAAAACGAATTGTTGTTATATAGATCAACACGTTTAATCTTGTTGTTTAAATCTAATTTTCTTGATATTTTTTTGCAAGTACCATGCTTTACCATGCCTCAGAGAAAAACACTATTTTGTCAAGTAGCTAACATAGCATAATCAGATGCAGCTTTATTTTTAGTAACAGTAATACAGAATTTTCTCCATCATACAATACGTTTTAAAATAATTGCATGCCATTTATCAACACAAGACATCCAGCATTTAATATGATATTATAAAATCGATCTATCTTACTGCAGTGTGTCTCAAACAAGTGTCTCACTGCAGCCACCGAGCGAATGCACAGAGTAAGGTTATAATATAATTTTCAACACTCGCAAATGTATCTAATATGATAAACAGAGCTGCGTTACCTCATACTTGGGACTGGAAAAGCAGACCTGCTCTGCTTCATATTACAGTAACGTTAATAATCACATCCATGAACATGAGTCCTATCCCGATTGTTTCCACTGGCTGTGATGTGAAGATCACATGTCCCAAGATTCCGCGCTCAAATTTCGCCTTTGTTTTGAATAGGCCTCTAGCGACCTCTAGCGGACAGAAATCTTACATATTGCACCTTTAATTTAATCAAATTTACTGTCGACTAAAGACGTTGCATCCATTGTTTCTCACTGACACGCCCCCAAATCGGAAACTCGGGGGCTGTTTACACAAAAAGTTTTCCATTTTTAGTTGAAAACAGTGTCATGTCTCACACATAAGGTGGGTAGACTAAACAAGTAATACGACTTGCCAACTTGTAAATAGGAGCTTCCCAGGAGGACTTGCGTGCCCTTCAAGTAGAGTGGAAATATTGTAATTACAAGTTCCAGACACAGTGACTGAGCGAATTCGTGTTTACAAGTCAGAAACTCTGAATTCTGGATGCTACTCGAGTTGTGACATTGGAAGAGTTGAATCGATTCAATCTATGGGACGACAGAACTTTTTAGGCCAATCATCTGAACTGTAACCAATCACTTTGGAGCCGCAGGTAAAATACATCATGACAATGCTTATGACCTCACAAATACGTCCATTTGAGAGACCTCCCAAAAAAACTCAAGCACTGGTAAAACTTGGCCATCACTGGAGAAAATGCATTTTAGGACCAGATGGTGTAGTTACAACATCTACCAAGAGGGGCTAATGGCTTTCTCTGCTAATCATCTTTAACTGAGCCCTTGGTAAGGCCGAGGTTGACCTGAAAGACCATATTGGTCTAAACTATTTTATCTGGTAGACTACCTACACTTAGTTGGTGGGAATCAACATAACCTGTTTGGCCACCTGACCTGTTTTTTTTCTTCCCTGAACTCTGTACCGCAGCTCCTGGCTGTATTGCCGCAGGCTTCAAGATGAAAGCTGACAAACTGAGTCATTAAATCTCTTTTGTATCGCACATTTACACACTATGGGCTCTTGAAACAGCTGGAAAGTGTAACTGAAGGCACATTTGATGCATGCCATGGTTTGGGTCGGGGACGATTCCTAAATCTTTTTGATTGAATTCAGACTGCGCTAGAAAGAGCCTGTGCATTACTGGAGACATTTAGCGTAGCGGATGATAGGCCTCATGCAGCGCCTTGCTTTGAAGACTAGAATAAAAACAGGATGATTTGATAACAAGAGACGGGATGGGGGAAAGAAAGAGCAAGGAGTAAAGTGGGAACATAACAAGAAGTTCACATAAAGGAGAATTCTGGTTGGAGGGATGTAGTGGTCTTTCATGAGACATTTATCATGTTGTCTTCGGGTTCAACCCTTACACAACGGCAGAATTAGCATAGCCAACAACATTCATCTTGCTGTCATTTCCTGAAGTCAAGTCCAGAAACTCTGCTTTCTAAAATGAATAGCTTAGTCACCTATTGCTTTGTATTCACATTATTTTCAGTGTTAGAGCAGTGCGGCCATGAATGTATGAGGCTTCCAGCATAATTTGCTTCCAGTTATTTTAGCTATACAAAAAAATGTTGTTATTGTATTATTTTATTTCATTGACGCAATCATAAACAAACTGGTTGGTTGCGCATACAGTTTTTTCTGTTTAGTGCACTTTATTGTTGTAGTTATTTACCTATATTGGCTAATGAATCAGAAGGCTCGCACATTCACAGAAAACAGCTCACATCTGCGTTTCAAAGTAAGTTGGATAAGTTTGAGTGGATCCATCCTTTTACTTTTAGTCGCATTAATTTAAGTGTTTTATTGTTACCATAAAGAGCTTCTGGTTGTGACATCCCTTTTTCAAGCACTGAGAGACACTTTACCTATGAAAACTGAGTAACAATGTTGAGTCACTTCAGGATGTTTTCTTGGAATCAAAGGAACACGAGTTTCATGAGAACTCAGTGAACTCATGATCAATAGCACTAGTGCAGAGACAAAAGCTTCATGCTTTCCTGATTTATTGCTAATGTCAAAGAAAATGTCATAAAAGGTCTAAAAAATGGAACAAACATACGAAACCTGTATTCTGTTTTAATGAAATGAGCAGCAAAACAAATAGCCTGGTAAGACGCTGTCTGTTCATACGGAGAGGCTAACAATATTGATGGGCTTCATCAGATTGACAGCAAACACCCTAATATATAGCGAAAATGTCATCAGTCCAATCAGCACTGACTGACAGCTCCAGAATTAATCATACTCTGTGGCAGACCCTCATCTACCCATGAGTGAATTGATACCACATATGTTTATTCCTCTCAAGCTGCTAACCATTTACAGAACTACTGGAGCTACAGTAAAGTGTCTTCACCGATGAAGATAAGAGGGAAAACGTCTTCAATAGACCAAACTTATATACCATATACAGTGGGTACGGAAAGTGTTCAGACCCCCTTAAATTTTTCACTCTTTGTTATATTGCAGCCATTTGCTAAAATCATTTAAGTTCATTTTTTTCCTCGTTAATGTACACACAGCACCCCATATTGACAGAAAAACACAGAATTGTTGACATTTTTGCAGATTTATTAAAAAGGAAAAACTGAAATATCACATGGTCCTAAGCATTCAGACCCTTTGCTCAGTATTTAGTAGAAGCACCCTTTTGATCTAATACAGCCATGAGTCTTTTTGGGAAAGATGCAACAAGTTTTTCACACCTGGATTTGGGGATCTTCTGTCAATCCTCCTTGCAGATCCTCTCCAGTTCTGTCAGGTTGGATGGTAAACGTTGGTGGACAGCCATTTTTAGGTCTATCCAGAGATGCTCAATTGGGTTTAAGTCAGGGCTCTGGCTGGGCCATTCAAGAACAGTCACGGAGTTGTTGTGAAGCCACTCCTTCGTTATTTTAGCTGTGTGCTTAGGGTCATTGTCTTGTTGGAAGGTAAACCTTCGGCCTAAGTCTGAGGTCCTGAGCACTCTGGAGCAGGTTTTCGTCCAGGATATCCCTGTACTTGACCGCATTCATCTTTCCCTCGATTGCAACCAGTTGTCCTGTCTCTGCAGCTGAAAAACACCCCCACAGCATGATGCTGCCACCACCATGCTTCACTGTTGGGACTGTATTGGACAGGTGATGAAGCAGTGCCTGGTTTTCTCCACACATACCGCTTAGAATTAAGGCCAAAAAGTTCTATCTTGGTCTCATCGGACCAGAGAATCTTATTTCTCACCATCTTACAAACTCCATGCGGGCTTTCATGTGTCTTGCACTGAGGAGAGGCATCCGTCGGGCCACTCTGCCATAAAGCCCCGACTGGTGGAGGGCTGCAGTGATGGTTGACTTTTTACAACTTTCTCCCATCTCCCGACTGCATCTCTGGAGCTCAGCCACAGTGATCTTTGGGGTCTTCTTTACCTCTCTCACCAAGGCTCTTCTTCCCTGATAGCTCAGTTTGGCCGGACAGCCAGCTCTAGGAAGGGTTCTGGTCGTCCCAAACGTCTTCCATTTAAGGATTATGGAGGCCACTGTGCTCTTAAGAACCTTAAGTGCAGCAGAAATTTTTTTGTAACCTTGGCCAGATCTGTGCCTTGCCACAATTCTGTCTCTGAGCTCTTCAGGCAGTTCCTTTGACCTCATGATTCTCATTTGCTCTGACATGCACTGTGAGCTGTAAGGTCTTATATAGACAGGTGTGTGGCTTTCCTAATCAAGTCCAATCAGTATAATCAAACACAGCTGGACTCAAATGAAGGTGTAGAACCATCTCAAGGATGATCAGAAGAAATGGACAGCACCTGAGTTAAATATATGAGTGTTAATAAATCTGCAAAAATGTCAACAATTCTGTGTTTTTCTGTCAATATGGGGTGCTGTGTGTACATCACTAAGTTGTCTAGTTGATTGTTTGATACCAAAGAACCCCAAATATGATGATGAGCTGACCAAGGACCCACTTACTTCATAAGAGCATGTTGTTTAAAAAATAAATATGTATTTATGTTAAATATATATAGGGCCAGACTTACTAAACAGGGCAAATTAGGGTAAGAGTGCAATTCCAAAAAAGCTCCAATGGGAGTGGAAAGTTCTGTGCATGATCTACTTACGACGCGCAAATTAAAGAACACAGACGCAGCCAAATCATTTATAAAATGTCAACACAATCTACCAAGAGCAGCGCAAATTGGTTTAAACTTTTTTTGGTTAAAAATGATCCAAAATCCATTTTTGAGCAAGTACATAACCAGCCAAGGTTCAAAACTATCTCCTTACCTTAGCCCGATTCACAGCAGTAAGCTTGTAATAATGTTTTCTAATTCGGGTGGCACTGGTAGGTTTCCATGGGAAATTCGAGTATGCCGCCGTTCATCATTGCATCATTATGTCACGTCTGTTTACATAAAGAGCGAGTCCTAGCTAGTAGGCTATATGGCATGTGAGGATGCTGCAGGTGGAGAATCATTTATAGCCTTTTATCACAGCAGCTGGTATAATTAAACTTATCATTTTGATGGCCGATTGTAATCCAGAAAGGTCCAAATGACAATGATCAGTGACAACTGGAGATTCACTCGTAGTTATACAAAGTATAACAATAATAATAATTTGCACGGTTTGACATGATCCAAGCTAAGTGATCATTAGATTTAATCACCATTGCCAGCGCAATTTACTGTAATGGTTTTTTTCCTCAGTTGGTCAGAACAAAAGTGACAGACATGTTACTTGTTCAGTTGAGATTTTCTGGTGAAAATTCTTATTTTGGTCATACTTCCAAGACATAGAAGATATGATTACGAAGTACAGTATCCACATCGCTGTGGTGACTGACAGCAAACATTAGATTCATCCACGCTGAGGAGCCGTGCCGATTGCAATTGCATGTTTTAAACAGAGATGGCAACAAAGAAGCAAAATTACGAACTGTAGCGTAAACCTTAGTAAATCACCTTGCATGATTCTTTTAAATGCTCTCATCCCATAAATGTTGTATATATTTTATATATATATATATATATATATATATATATATATATATATATATATATATATATATATATATGTGTGTGTGTTGTGAAAACCCCTGGTCCAGCTGATTTGTTGATCTTTGGAAGAAGTGCTCATTCTCCAAAGACATTATATGTCAGATGATAAAGGTTTTTGCAATATTTAGGATTCAGAATATATTTGAATCCTGCTGAAAAGACTAGCTTAACCAGCAATACTTTCTTGGCTTTAAAGACCATGGTGGTTGACCAGCTTCACTAACTGATTAATTTGGCAGACCAGAACAAAATCATCACTAATCAGCATAAACTTATGGAGCCCTCGACATTACATGCAGGAAAAAAACAGTAGGCTAAATCGTGCGCGCGGTTTACTATTTCATTCCCTCGATTTATAAATCATGCGCACAATTTAGTAAATCAAGGGAATGATTTAGTAAATCGTGCGCATGATTTAATTTTTTTTTGCATGTCATGTGCGGGGCTCCGTATAAACTAGCCTAAACCACCATGGACATTTTTGCCATGCACTCATTTTATGTGTATCTATTGTTGGTACACCCACTGAATGCTTAACATAGAATGTTTGCAATGATCCAGAGCATACAGGGTTTTTGTATAGAAACCATAGTGACATTAATCTATATAACCATTATAATATGGAACCATCCATTAATTTACCCTTAGTTACTATGGTAGTTATACAAATACCAGATTTAAACTATGGTTACTATACAAGAAAAATGATACATTTTCATAATGAGGTAGGAAAACCTTCATAGACTTCAGTAATTAGCATGCTAACTAGCACGAGGCTGCACTGTGGCTGGTTGAGGTTCCTGCTGAGGAGGTTTTGTCTGAGATGATTGACAGCTGCAGCAGATGGCCGGGCGGAGATACCCTGTGTCGCCCTGAGCGCCTGTGGCCCGTTAGAGGCAGAGAGAAAAGGACATGGCCTATGCCACCGACAGCTATACAATGCTTGTTACCCATCATCACAGCACCATAGAGATGTAAGGGTAGGACTGTTAGAGAAGCACACCTGCGGCTATGTGCGCTTGTGTTTGATAGCCAGACAGGGATTTGAGCATGTAACGGCATCCCTGGTCACCATCATATGTTGTATTCTCTACCAGGCTTCTTAACCCGTTACCTACGGGAGGACGCGTTCTTTGTTTACATTAATATAAAGTTACTGTTTGTTTCAATGTAAATTAACTTGACAAACTATACATCATTTAAAAGGTCTAAGCTTCTATTTTTGACCTTAGTTTTACTCTAAAAATATTATAGTGACAGTAATTTCTTAATTTGTGCCAGGAGTAATAAAAATAAAACCTTTAATTGGATATATGAGCCTCATGCACAAAAACTTGTATATGTCATGAAAGTGCTTGACTAAACAACAGCCCTCTGGGCTTTTAGTTCAAAAGCGTGGAGAAATATTAATAGATTCTCATGTTTACTTCAATATTTTTTTTTGTTTGTTTGTTTTTTTTACCCAAAATGGGTAAAAAAAATTAGTGCTAAAATCTTCACCATGCAGGATTTTCTGCTGGCGACCAATATAACTATGCTGGTCTTTCCGTGTAACAAGCATAAAACAGCTTAGAGCTTATTATTATTATAAACCAGTAATGATAATTCATGTTGTGTGCTTTTCTTTTTATTCAGGATCGCTAGTTGCTAAGTTATATTTATCGGCTTTTTGTGCCTTTTTGGAGAGGATGGTAGAGAGCAGACAGGAAAGCATTGGGCAGAATCGGCAAAGTACCTCGAGACGGGAATCATACTTGGGTTGCCGTGAACGCATTTGCGCCATATGTCAGTGCACTAACCACTAGGCTATCGGCGCCAGCATGTTCATACTCTTTAACTGAATAAATACAATTGTTTTCACAATGAACAGATTTATGGTGATTTCAAGCAATTTGAAAATATGACTATTTACAGTCAAAAAGATGCAAATAGTTGATAATAAAATTTTTTTGAATGTTTCATCATGTATGACTGACAAATATGCATCATTATTATCTTGAATCAGTGGAAATGTGATATACTCTTCAATTACATAAATCTTAAATATATATATATTTCAAAATGAGTTGCGTAGTACAGAAATCACACAAAAAATAAATCATTATAATGACAAATTAGGTACAATTTGATAAATATGATTTCATCCAACATATTCAATTAATCTCAATTGATTAAATACTATTAATAATCAACCTATTAATTCCACAAATTCAATATGAACCTAAAATTGTGTGATAATTCTTGTATGTCTCTATAGTTGTTAATATGTAAAATGCTTCTGGTTTACATACATGCTGTCAATACATTAATAATGTTTATATGTTGAATGCTCGAATCTGATTGGTTGACGAACATTCTAAGGTGTGCATTTTTTTTCAGGGAAACGCACGGCTAAAGTAGTTCTAGCAGGTTCTTGCAGTTCCATATCACTTCGCCAAATGATTTCAGTTATCTCAATAGGTATGTTGTCCACGCTGCTCTGATGCAATTAATCAATAAAACAGTTTAGCAATTTAAAAGATACATGACATTTCTCACCAGTGAGGTAATAACTGTGTAATAACGGTTCTTGAGGTAGATAAACTTACAGTTTCGCTATTAGTAGAGACGCTGCTGCCGTGAGAGACCTACAGACTCAGATAGGCTATTTCACATAATTATTCTCTCTTTTTCTCTCTCTTTCAACTGCTTTAATAATTGGATTAGTCTGCTATCAAAGGCTCAAGCCTCCGTTATAGTTCTGAAATTACATTTTGGAATTAGCAATGGAGGCTTGAGATGAGTGGCGTAAGAAATTGGTCCCACATACAAGAGTGTTTTAAGGACAAAAATCTAATAAATGTCTTGATATACAACATCGATCTTGAGGTGTGGTAACCGTAGTATAAGCGGAATAATTGACTCCGGACCGTTGAATTATTACAAAATAATGCACATCGTGGCCCCATTACCACCTCAGGTGTGCATTATTTTCTAATAATTCAATGGCCTGTCATCAATTATTCCTTACATGTTTCAGTGTCAATGCAAATGCCTATGATCTCATTGTAAGATATTAATAGAATAATTTCTTCCACTGATAAAAAAATATTGGGCACCAACTTTTCTCTCTAAAAACTTCACTGTTACCTGCCTGTAAGTGCAAGACAATCTGATCACAACTTAAGGTCAGGAATTGTCCACGAACAACCTGCCACAGAGCGCTCAAATCTGGTCCCAAATGCAATATGTTCAGCAGACCTTTTATTGCACTTGTTCTCATTCCCCTGTGTGTGCATGTGCATGTGTGTAAGAAGCGCATCATGACAGAGCAACTCCCCGTCTCTGCCATGTGGCCTTATGGTCTCTCCTCTTGCCCTGATGGAGCTCCGCTTGTCTGACCGAGGGCAGAGCTGCACGACACAAAGGAGATCAATAATGGAGCAGATGCATTTCTCCTGTTAAACTCCCTCAGCATCATGCACTTTATCCAGTTCATCCCTTGATGATTTGCAGTGTCTGACCTGAGAAGGACATGTGGATTGCAGGCATCTGAAAGACAGAGGAAGAGGATTAGCGAGAGAATATGCGGCAGCATCAAAGAAACAGGATGATGTATGTCCAGTTTTTTAATAAGCTGTCTGGTATAGCTCACTAAACTCCCCACTGGAAGGGTTTCAGGACAAGCACGGCGGATACAACTCGAGCCTTTATTGTGTACAAATGCACAATAATCATCCACAAGCTAGTTATGTGTGACGTTTAGCTTGTCTTAACTAATCAGTTAGTTCGACTGCTAGGTCGTAAACCTACAATGAAACACAAAAAACAAACATCAGAATTAACTAATGAAATTATACAATCATAAAATATTAATTCTTAATCTGAATTACTAGCAATGCCAGTTTACAGACACTCACCGGCAAGCGTACCAGTCCTGATCCAACAACAGAATGAAAATGAACATAGGCGGCGCCTGCGCACTGACTAACTACGCATATACATATACATAATCTGGTGACTAGGAAAGATAATAAAACATACCTGTAACCTAGTAAGATTAACATATACGAAATATAACATAAATGTCCTCAAATTTAGAATGAGATGGTAAATATACATACTTATTTCTTCAAATACCCCAAAACATAATAATAACATCTATCAATAATGATATGCATATGTAAAATAATAGCGACACCTGCTGGAAAGTTCTACACCTCCCACTTGGTCTACTGATTCTAGAATCCAAGTAGGCCACCACAACCAAACAATTCACTTCTAGATATGAAATTATCTCTATCCATGCAAATAACATTGCATACTTGAATATGAACGTATCATGTTACAACATGAATAACTATCTTCATGGTAGTTTTAATGTCCAAAACAACACACATTGTCCTTGATAATATTACGACCTCCTTTACCGAAACACACTACCAGCCTCGGGGAAGATGGTAGCGGGGAAAGTTTCGATCCTTCACCGAAACACACCATGGTGGGGATCCTTCACCGAAACACACCATGGTGGGGATCCTTTACTGCTCCTCCACTGGAAGCAGAACCACCAACCTCCTAACATCCCTGTGGAGGATGGTGGAGGGATAGTTCTCCTCACCTCGGTTTCTCTTGAACTGTCCGCCGGAAACTGGACAACTTCGACATGTTGCCACTCTCACATCTCGTACTACACCCCTCGCATCAGGACACACCTCCACAACTCGACCCAGCCTGAACTGACCCCTCAGTGCGTTCTGATCAGCTAACCATACCAGATCACCCACTGCAACATTTCTAGCAGGCGCGTGCCACTTCTGGCGGATATAGAGGTTTGGACCTGCCAGCTGGCTCCATCGCTTCCAGAATTTATCAACCTCAATCTGGATTGTTCTTAGACGCACGACAGGGTAAGTTGGATACTCAAAACCTCGGGAGTCCCCATTGGGTCCTGCGCGACCGAGCAGAAGCGAGTTGGGAGTGATTACTTCCACGGTCTCATCTTGTACCTGAGCTCTGGCACCGATAGGTCTCTCATTTGACAGATTAGCAGCCAGGTACAGAAGGGTCTGGAATTCCAGTGCTGTCAGATTACATTCCTTGCCAACACTACTTAAAGCTCTCTTAAGTACACCAACTGCTGCCTCGGCTGCTCCATTTCGATGAGGAGAGTCAGCCGGGTGAAACACCCACGTCCAGTCGGTTCCTCCAACTACTGCCTTCTTCTGGATCTGATCCTTGTCGATGTTACTTAGGAACTCATAAAGCTCCTGTAACACAGGTCTGGCACCCACAAAGTTGGTCCCTTGGTCCGACCAGAGCTTTCTTGGGTGACCCCTAAGAGCTGTGAAGCGCTGGTATGCTTTCAGGAATCCTTCCGTCGACAGATCTTCCACAATGTCAGCATGTACTGCTCTCGAAGCCATACAGCTGAATACCACGCCCCAGACTTTCATCTCCGCTCTTCGTCTTACAGTATCTTTAACAACATAAGGACCGAAAAGGTCTAACGTCGTAAACTCAAATGGTGCGGCTGGTTTAGTTCGTTCAAGGGGAAGTTCACTCATCACCTGTTTGCACATTCTTGCTTTGATCTTCCGACAATGCATACAAGAATCAACAACATTTCTGGCAATCCTTGAACCCATCACCACCCATGCTTTAGACCTCACACGGAGGAGTGTGCCAGCAACCCCTTCGTGATTAGTTTCATGGGCCTCTCTCACGAGAAGAGTGCTGATCCACGCCTTGTAGGGAACCAAGGGTACACCAATCTCTCCTTGGGTCAAAGCCTGGACTCTACCATGACATCTCAGTAGCCCTGAAGCCTCATCCCTACTGACAACGAGTCTGTCTAGCGTCGTCACAGGAAACGTAACTCCATTTTGGGCGGCTAAGCACAGGTCTTCGAATGCAGCTTTGCGTTCCTTTACTGTCAATACTGCCTCCCACTTTGCTGGCTTGGAGGCCCTGCCTACATGGGCCAACCACTTCTTTACAGCTCTGCGGACATAACCAACTACTCCACAAAGTCTAGTAAGAGAACTGCACCTTGTTGGATCCACTTGGTCTATGAGCGCGGCTCCCCACAGAGTCTCCTTCTCCTTAGTCTCAGTTAAGGTCAATTCCATCCCATTTTCGGAGGACACTGGAGCCCCGCTTACTCCATCTGTGACTATTGGATCTTCACCACCAGGACTGCCAGGATTTAACAATTTCTTTGCTTGAATTCTGGTAAGGACCACTGAGAAGGCCTTCTTCTGGAGCCCACTCACTACCTCTCTAGCATCAGCTGCCACTTCTGAGGCGGACTTTATGGGCCAATCTTCTACTGGACTAGACAGAAACTCGGGACCCTTCTGCCACACAGAATTCTCACCCAGCAGTTCAGGAGAGCACCCTCTCGTGACTAGATCAGCGATGTTGACCTCGCCTGGTATCCACCACCAGTCAGTTACAGCTCCAGCCTTCTGAATCTCCCCGATTCGGTTCGCAAAAAATGTCTGGAACCCGTAGCTCTCTCTCTGGATGGCCCCAAGCACCGTCTGACTGTCAATGAAATGATACCACTTCTCCACGTCCAATCGTCCATGCTTCAACACGTATCCTTTCAGACGTGTGGCAAAGACAGCTCCACACACCTCAGCCTTGACGGCATCACCTTTCTGGTTGAGAGGAGTTAACTTGGCCTTTGACTCTACCAGCCGAGTGACCACACCATCTGACGTCTCCCATCGCAAGTACAGTACTGCACCATAGGACTCACAGCTCCCGTCAGAAAACGTGATTCCCCAGGGTCTACCCTTCCAGCCAGAAGGTGTGAGGCTTCTGTAGAACTTGATGCTACTCAGACGAGCGTACTCCTTGAACAGCTCAATTGCCTTTCTTCTGAGGTCGTCAGAGAGAGGTTCATCCCAGGTATCTTTAGTAAGCTTGCCAGCTTCCTGGAAGGCTCTTCTCACAAGGATTACTCCTTTCTGTTTCACAGGAGTTACCAAACCGATCGGGTCATACAGACCAGCTATTTGGCTTAGTAAAACACGACGAGTAAGTGGGTTTGGTGTTTTTACTTCCACTTCTTCTTCAGTGAGGTCAATCTCAGTTCTCATCTTCTTCTTCCTACTGGAGAAGTTGATAGAGACCATCACAAAGAGTTTGTCCTCTTGCACGAGGTAACCAACCCCCAGGGCTTTGTTATCTTCCTCCCTTAACTGGTTGGGCAACGTCAGAGTCACTGGCATGGACTCTGTCCCGACTCTCCTCCCACTTTGACCAGACCGGATCCACGGCTTGAGGTAGAAGCCTCCTGCTATCAGTATCTTCTCCACTCCCTCTTGAATCTTGTCTAGACGGTTTGGGTCATTGTGGGACGTGAGGAGATCATCGACATAGGAGTCTTCCTCGATGACCCTTCTTTCCTCCTTCATATCAGAGAACTGGGGTAACTTCGCGGTCTCTCGCATGGCAACCTGCGCAATACACCCCGCAGGTTTATCCCCCATGTTCACCCGCACGACAGCATAATCCTCAATCTCATCCTTCCGGTGAGTCTCTCCATAGAAATCGATGCACATGGACTTCTTGTTCCTCCAGCCAGATCGAATTATACATCTTGGTGATGTCTCCGATGGCCGCATGTTCTCCTTCCCGGAATCTGAGGAGCACCGCTCTGATGGGATTTAAGACGTCTGGGCCTTTGAGCAGAATGCTGTTCATGCTAACCCCTCCGAACTCCTGGCTGCTGTTCCAGACGAGTCGTACTGGCGTAGTCACTGAATGGGGATTTGGGGCGGTTAGGTGACTCACCCACCACACAGCACCTTTCCAGCTGTCCATAACATCCTTTGTGAGCTTAACAGCAGCTCCCCTCTCTACCATCTCATGGACTTGCCTCATGTAAGCCTCTTTCCACAGAGGGTCTCTCGTGAGCCGCTTCTCAGTCCTCAGAAACGTTGCTTCCACAGCCTTTCGGTTGTTAGGAAGAGAGACTGGGTTTTCCTTCCAGGGGTACTTAGCATCCCAGTGGGGCTGGTCACTGTGAGTGTCTCTCTCTCTGAAGGTTAGACCTGCCTTTATTATCTCCAGCTCTTTTTCATCAGCCAGGGACATCTCCTTTCCTCCCGGCGAGCACTTTCCACAGCGACATCCTCCACAGATAGGGTCACAGGCAGCACCAATGCTATCCCACTTTAGCCACTCAAGAACCTCTTTATTGCATGCTGCTGTCGTTCGAACTTCTACTCTGTTTTCTTGCTCAAAATGGCCTCCTGGCCTTCCCACGAAGTGTTCTTCAACTTTGACAGCTAACATTCTCATTGAATGAGCAAAGTGCGTCTTCGACCGCCATGCAGCCACCTCCACTTCTTCGAAGAGGTCTGGATGCACACCACTCACGATCTTGCCCAGAGGACCATCCCACAACACCAGATCGCCGACTCTTTGCAGTCTTTGCGGAGCTAATCGGCCTTCACGAGTGCTGATTAATAGATCGATCTTCTTCGGGCGGGCCAGTTCTCCCGGCTCCACTTCAGGGAAAAACTGCTCTAGCCGCTCCGATTTCACCACTCGATCCACTTTGGCGATGTCTTCCATCCCATAGCAAATCATCTCGTGGAGTTTCAAGGTTCCTCGGGAGGTCCACACTTTTATTTTCACAAGATACCTTTTCGTATCAACTTTCACCTTCATCGTACCAACACCATACACGACAAGGGAGATCGGTTCACCAGTCAGTCCGAGCCTTTCCGCAGCTTGGTGTGTAATGTAATTTGTGTCAGATGCGAGATCAACCAAAGCTCCAAGGCTGTCTCCTCTCTTTGTCGTGACCGGTACCAGCATCATGAGGACTGGATGTTCTTTCAAGCCACTCTGTTCTATCAGACTCTTGCCAGAACACACTGTCGACGTTGCCTTGTTAGTGCAGGCTCTGCGGACAGCCTCCAACTGGTGGGGAGTCAGTCCTAACTTGGCGAACACAGCTTCTTGCTCCTCTGTCGGACCTCGAGTTCCCTGCTTTTCCTCTGCTTTATTTTCCCTCTTAGCAGCATCCTTCTTTGTTGAAGCTTTAGGGCAAAGGAAATAGTGGTGGTCCGCTGGAGTGTCGCCTTTCTTACACTCTTCTTTACGACAGAGAAACTTTGGAGTGCAGTCACTCTCGACTCCGTGAACATCCAAGCACTTTGTACATGCTTTCACCTTTTTCAGTTGAGCTTTCTTCTCTGACAGATTGGCTTTTCTGAAAGTTTTACAACGAAACAGTTTACCACCGTGATCTCCATCACCACACACGGCACATGGTAACTGCTTGGAGTCCCTTTTGACTTCACTTGCTGAAGTCTTAGTGAACGACTTCTTCTCTCTCCATCTTCCACCTGGTTTCTCCCAGTGGCTTGATCTCCCAGGAGCATTAGCAGGCCATGGTTTGCTGGGTAGCAACTGCTCCAACCTCACAAGCAACGACTTTTGGTCTTCCAGGAACGTCAAGAGCCTGTCGAAACGGTTTCCAGGATGGACGTCATTCACAGGGTTTCTCACACACATGAGCCATTCTCTCTTCATAACTTCAGGGAGTTTACTCTCCAAAGACCGAATCACCAGCTGATTCCGTACAGCGTCTTCACACCCCAGGTCTGTGAGGTCCAATACTGCCCTCTCCACTGCTAGAATCAACTCTAATGTCTCTCGTGGCTGATGGTTTTTTACAGCAGGTCGTGATTGAAGCTCCAACACGATCTCTTCGGCCGTTTGTGCTTTGTCACCATAACGGTTCTCCAATTCCCTGAAGATATCGTTTGCATCTTTGCAGCGCAACAGCCTAAGTTCACTTTTCACAGACTCACTTATACTGTCTAGTAAGTGAAGTTTCTTGCATTCCCTTGACCCCGTAGGCTCCGCTTGCGCCTGGATACTCTCCCATTCAGCCTTCCAATGCCAATAATCCCTCCTGTCCCCGGAGAATTTAGGTAAGCTTATGGGTGTGAGCCTTATTTTTGGTCGGGCCCACTGATAGCTGTTATCCCCACCGGCGTACGAACCAGGGCTACTATATGGCATGCTACTACTTTGTCCCATGCTGATATCGACAGGCGGAGCAGCACGATTGCTTAATAGTTGTGGCGTGCTGGCAAGAGTTGGAGGTAAGGCAAAACTGACACCAAGTCCACTATCAGACCTTCTTGACTGTAGAATGGGCTGTAATGTTTGTTGGGGGGTATTGTGTGTGGTAGCTGCAACATACCTGCTCTGAGGTTGACTAGTGACTGAAGAACCTTGAGCAGCAGAGGTAGAGATGCTTGCTCTGTCTGTGTACTTGAATGAAGGACAGCTTGTAACATATACAGTTCCCTGCCCCTCAAAGGGCGGATTGACAACAGCAGGCTGACTGTTAACAGGTGGAGTAGTAATAGCAAGGGTTACTGGTTGGGTAAAGGTGATGCTATTTGCAGCTGTAAGGCTGTCGGTATCTGTTATGACATGCCCCCCGACCGCGTCATCGCCTCTCTCATCTTCATCCTCTGCCTCCTCATCGCCTTTTAGTTCTGTACTGTTCCTATTCATAACCTCATTCTCTTGTCTGTATGTCCACTCATCCATCAGTTGCTCTTTATCCTCTCTCAATGATAAAAAGAGCATCCATTTGTCTCTTCCATATGGCCGATAATCTCTCCAATTGTAAACAGCCTCCTTGAGTTCATGGAGTTTCCTATCCAATTTACCACTTTCGACCCTTTGCTGCGTCCATGGCACTTTACTTGTGCCGAGTGCCTCAGCTCGATCAAAAGCAGACTTGAACTGTGTTACAAGAGTGTCTATGTCTGGCTCTGCATACTTAGACCACAGCATTTCCATGATCTTGCTCTCAGTTTCAAGGAATTTTTGCTCACTGGCATCCCTCCTCGTCAGAGCGTCCCGTGACTCACTGTCATCATCCTGTAGGGTCTAACTGGCTCAAAGCGTCAACATACTCATTACTGACATCAAGGAGTTTGTCATAATCATCCTTTAATCTCGCTAACTCTTCTGACAACTCAACTTCACGTAAACGGCCAGCACTAACTTCAAGGCGGTTTATTCTTGTTGTAAAGACTCGTTGAACATTTGAGCATTTCCGCTTTAAACTCTCTAAATCTGGTTTTTCATCTGCCATTTCTGTCTCTTTTTCCTCTTTTCAGTGATCAGAATCACTAAAATCACTTTTTTGGCAAAAAGAATCGTTCAGAAGAATCGACTCAAAAGACTCGTTCAGAAAGATTCTGGTTCAAAGGATTCGATTCAGCCGTTACGTCCGGTAGCTGCGTTATTAGCCCCGCAGCTATTAACATTCACACAGTCTTACTCACGGTTGTAGAAGTTATTCAGCACTTTAATGGCCCCGTTAGCTATTAGCTTTGGCTTCTCCGTTGAAGTGGTGTTGTTAACGGCCGCTTCTTTCTCAGAATACGGGTCTCCAATCCCGACGTCGGTCATCAACGATGGCTTCTCCTCCGCTCAGTGTCCGTGAATTCTCTAGCACGGCTCTGACGGCGGTTTACGACTGTCCAGTTTTTTAATAAGCTGTCTGGTATAGCTCACTAAACTCCCCACTGGAAGGGTTTCAGGACAAGCACGGCGGATACAACTCGAGCCTTTATTGTGTACAAATGCACAATAATCATCCACAAGCTAGTTATGTGTGACGTTTAGCTTGTCTTAACTAATCAGTTAGTTCGACTGCTAGGTCGTAAACCTACAATGGAATTAACAAGAAATTATACAATCATAAAATATTAATTCTTAATCTGAATACTAGCAATGCCAGTTTACAGACACTCACCGGCAAGCGTACCAGTCCTGATCAACAACAGAATGAAAATGAACATAGGCGGCGCCTGCGCACTGACTAACTACGCATATACATATACATAATCTGGTGACTAGGAAAGATAATAAAACATACCTGTAACCTAGTAAGATTAACATATACGAAATATAACATAAATGTCCTCAAATTTAGAATGAGATGGTAAATATACATACTTATTTCTTCAAATACCCCAAAACATAATAATAACATCTATCAATAATGATATGCATATGTAAAATAATAGCGACACCTGCTGGAAAGTTCTACAATGTAAATTATGTCAATAAATATGATTTGAGATCTACAAGGTGAGAGTGAGTAAAATTTTTGCTAGAACTATTCCTTTAAATTTAATTTAAAGAGAGCTTTTGCTATTTAAAAAACATCACAGATTTTCTAAGTGCTATGTTCAGTTAAGGTGCAGTAACTGTTTTCCACAGATGTTGTGGTGCTAAGGAACTGTCTTCCATCATGTAGATAAATGGACAGAATGAAGGATTCAGTCAGTATGACAGTACATCACAAAGGAGGGGCCAGTATGCTATAAAGTTGGGCCACTAACATGGGAGTAATAAAGGAAACCATTGCTTCTTATTAGGGCCTCTGCCAGATGACTGTGGTTCCTCTTTCCTTCTTGAAAATGAGAAAAACTAGTGATGAATGGACCTATATTGTAAACTCAGAGAGAGAAAGAGAAATATAGGCTGTGTTTGAAACTGAAAGCAGCTAAGTTACTGCCTTGCTGCCCAGTCAGGAAGCATTTTTGTTAGAAGGTTCCTCCTAGGAAACTGGATTTCAAACACCATAATGTTCATCCAGTGATCTAAAACAAATTCATTTAAGTTTTACAAGAATATTCCAGGTTCAGTAAAAGTTAAGCTCAATGTACAGTATTTGTGGCATATTGTTGATTACAACAAAATAAATAAATAAATAAATAAAAATGTCCCCCCAAAGTCTGGGTTACAGACACTTACAGTAGAGGAGAATGAGGCCAATGTGTAAATGTTAAAATGCTCACTGTTTTAATACTATTGCCACAATACATGAACAATATGTTTTAACATGAGTTAAGCTTTTGAAAAAAAAAAAGAAAAAAAAACTTACTAACCTTTTGTGTGTAAAGTTAAGTCCAGTTTTACAGCTTTGTTGCATGACAATGCCTAAGAACCTAAAACTGTAAAAATTATTTAAACAGCTTTACAGTCCATATACGCCAGTTTTAAAGTCCCCCTGTGGCGAAAATCAAGCTTTTAATGTTGTTTATATGTCTATGTGGTGTTTTTAATATGTTTTAAGACTAACCATGTGCAAATTCATGAGTCAACACCATTGCTGAGTATTTTTCTCTTTGAAAATGCAGTGATCTAAAGCAAAATCCCTTTCAAGGAAAGTCTGCTCACTTGGCGACCATATTTGCAACGCCTCTGGGCAGCTATTTCTGGGATCCAAGACCAAGTCCTGTCTATTTGAATGGGGGAATCCTGAAATCTCAAAAACTGCTTGGCAAACTCACAATTAACATATTTCAATGAACTTTCCCATAAATGTTGTTTTTTATGCTCAAATAGTGTTAAAGAAGCTTTTTTTTTTAGACTAGATAAGCCAATGCGCATGTGCAGTCCTAAGCGCGAGTCTCAGGTTTCTATGGGAACGGCAGCTGCAGTGACACATTGACTTTATCAATCTGCGATTGGCTCTTTTACTTAGAAGGTGGGACGTATTCTGTCATATTGTGTATTGCTGTTTCTCCCATTCATAACTAATAGGAGTGAACCATCTTTCTATATCTATGGTTTTTGGTTGCATCCAAAAACTTAGGCAGCTGACTTGTGGCCTCGCTGCCCTGCAGGCAATGACTCTGCAGGCAGCATTTGCGCACAAAGGCACCTCACGAAACTGATTTCAGATAGATTTCTGAGGCAACATAACAGTTTAATGATCTACAACAAAATAGAGTGAGCTTTGGTGATAACTAAGCATTTAAGTACTACAATAGCAATTTCTTGCTAGAAATGACATCAAAAGTGGAAAACAATGGTCAAAAATGTACATTTACCCACAAACTGACCACCAACCGCAACTTTCAGACGCCATCATTACTTTTTAGCTCAACTATCACAGAATGGAAAGCACAAGATTGTGGAATATCAAAGGCAGCGATACATCAATGCTGCCTTCAAAAATTGATCAGATGAAGGCATCTCATAAGACAGGAAAAGAAACTAACACGAGTTTTGGATGTACCTTTATTGCCTTTCTACCTTGGAATGTGTCCTCCAAAGGCAGCATTTATCAGTTTTTGGATGTAGCCTTTGTCTTAAGACAGTCTCAAAAACATGGTTTGAAATCGCTGGTGTTTCTTACATCACAAACTACCTTGTAACCAATCATGTCAACATGCCGGTGGGCTTTAGCATATCATTAACTTATAAGCACTCTGAAGCAAGGGAATCTCAAGAGAAACCAGATTATCCCGGTATATTTTTCTGTTGATATAAAAAATTGGGTAGATTTAGCACTATAGCAGGTGTATGATGTATATAACAATGTTATGATGAACTACATGTCTTTCTCCACTGACATTCTGAGTTGTTCAAAGCATTTCTAAGGATACTGATTTTTAGAAAACAGCCGTCTGACTCTGAGATGAAGAACAGGAACATGGTTTGTGTTACATTAGCAACACATTATTAGCTGTTTGATAACGTAGTCAAGCAAAAGGCTAATCATATTACTTACCATTATGTGTCAGACATTGTAAAGAGTGATACCTTTGTGCAGAGTTTACCTCAGTAAGTTGACCGAGTGGATCTCTGAGCTGGTGTGAGTGAGTGGAGGAGGGGCTTATTAGCATATTCATTGTTCCGCGTATACTAAATGAAGCAAGGGTGTAGAGTTACATTCAATCTATTTTAAAGGGATAGTTCACCAAAAAATGAAAATTTGATGTTTATCTGCTTATCCCCAGGGCATCCAAGATGTAGGTGACTTTAACTTTTACTCCAATCGTTGTGGTCTGTCAGTCGTATAATGCATGTCAATGGGAATTCCATCTATAAGAGTCAAAAAAACATGCACAGACAAATCCAAATTAAACCCTGCTGCTCGTGACGACACATTGACGTCCTAAGACACGAAACGATCGGTTTGTGTGAGAAACCAAATAGTATTTATATAATTTTTTACCTCCAATACAACACTATGTCCAACTGCCTTGAACATAGTTTGTGTGAGGTCTGAATGCACTCTGATGCCAGAAGTGATCTCTTGCATTCATTGACGGATACACGCGAGTGATCACTTCCGACATCAGAGTGCATTCAGACCTCACCAACCGGATGTTCAAGGCAGCTGGACATAGTGGTGTATTAGAGTTTAAAAATTATATAAATACTGTTCAGTTTCTCGCACAAACCGATCGTTTCCTGTCTTAGGACATCAATGTGTCGTCACGAGCCGCAGGGTTTAATTTGGATTTGTCTGTGCATGTTTTTTTTAATCTTATAGATGGAATTCCCATTGACATGCATTATACGACTGACAGACCACAATGGTTGGAGTTAAAAATCATCATTTGTGTTCTACTGAAGAAACAAAGTCATGGTCATCTTGGATGCCCTGGGGGTAAGCAGATAAACATCAAATTTTCATTTTAAGGGACGATTTTTTTTTTTTTTTTTTTTTTGGGCAATCAACATTATTTCACAAATGCTGTTGATTGAGCTTAACTTATGTAGAACCTGAAATATTCTTTTAACCAAGCAAATATTTAATGATGTACAATGCTTATTTCTAGGGAAAAAAAATATTCATAATATTAAAAAATGACCTTTATTATTACATTTTTGATTAAATAAATCGTTCCATCAGAAACCACTCTCACAGGAATTCCAAGAGAGAACCGTACTTCAGAGAATTGGAAATTTGCTGTCCATTTTTGTTGTTGGTCCTGCTTAAATAAACGTCCCTGAAATGATCTGTGTGAAATTAACCCTCCACCCTACAGTTTCTGACAATTTTTAGCAATGCATTTGAACTCCTCTGCTTTCATTCCATGAAAGATGATGACAGGCGTATTGAATCTTTTATCATAAATGTGAGCATGTTTGCAATGATATGGGGTTTTATTGTATTCTAGAATGCATTTCAGGTCTGTGAATTCATGGCACATATGAAAGAGTACGCAAAAGAAAAAGCCTGCGATAGACTGTTGGTTGCATCATTTGACTGACAGACATAACAATCTTACTTTGCAATGGCTGAGTAGCCCATAAATAACTTATTTACAGATGAAGGATACAGAATGTAGAAGAGCATGAGGCTGAGGTTGAACTTCAGACGTTTCGCTTTGGCGCATTTGATTAAAGGTAACCTCGAGGAGCTCTATTGCATCTTAAAGGTCCTCCAGAGGTCTTTCCTTTCATCTGCATACAGATAAACAAAAGACGGCAGCGCATCTACATTCCGAGGTTAAGTGTGTGCTTCCCTGCCCTTGATCTGAAACAGACGTGTGCAAGCATCTACATTTAACAATGTGTTTATATGTTGTTGCGGGTTCATGATTCAGGGGAGAATTCTGAAACATGTTGAATCCGTTACAAAAGGCTTCAGGGAGCTACTTGAGGATTTTATGGCAGATATTGAATGCACTGTTGGCAATATTTCAATGTTTTAACCTTCGAGCACCATGTGTTTGTCTACATGCTGTCTACACGTTATTTAGTTTCTGGTAAAAACAACTATATGATTGTCAGGATGACTGAATTTATCACCAGTTGAAATCAAAATGCAGATCTGATTGACTGTCTCTTAGATTAAAGGATTAGTTCACTTTCAAATTAAAATTTCCTGATGATTTACTCACCCATATGTCATCCAAGATGTTTATGTCTTTCTTTCTTCATTCAAAAAGAAGTTAAGGTTTTTGAGGAAGGATTTCATATAGTGGACTTCACCAGAGTACAACGGGTTGAAGGTCCAAATTGCAGTTTTAATACAGCTTCAAAGGGCTCTACACGACCGAGGAATAAGGGTCTTGTTTAGAGAAATGATTGGTCTTTTCTAAAAAAAAAAAAAAAAAAAAAAAATTATACAGTTTTTATCCACAAATGCTCTAGCTCTGCGATGCGCCACACATCAAGTAATCACATTGGAAAGGTCACGCGTGACGTAGGCGGAAGTACCACGGTAGGGCTAAAACCTCTCATTTTCTCCTCCAACTTCAATATCTTTGCACGTTTGCTTTGTAGACACTGGATCGGTACTTCTGCCTACGTCACACATGACCTTTCCAACATGATTACGTAATGAGTGGCACATCGCAGAGCAGTGCAAGATGAGCATTTGTGGGTAAAAAGAATATGCATTTTTATTTTTTCCAGAAAATGACCGATTGTTTCACTAGATAAGACCCTTATTACTCTTCTGGGATTGTGTAGAGTCCTTTGAAGCTGCACTGAAACTGCAATTTGGACCTTCAACCCGTTGAACCTCAATGAAGTCCACTATATGGAGAAAAATCCTGAATGTTTTCCTCAAAAACCTTAATTTCTTTTCGACTGAAGAAAGAAAGTTATAAACATCTTGAATGACATGGGGGTGAGTAAATTATCAGGAAATGTTAATTCTTTAGTCAACTAATCCTTTAAACAGTAAAACTAGATGTTTTCTTCTAATGACAATTTGTTCTAAATGTTTTTTAGAGCATTTCTTTATGGTTGCTGTCTATGTGGACCATGTCAAAAGAGTCATTCATGTCAGTATCCAAAAATGTGAGAAACAAATTTATAAATGCAAATGCTAAAACGGAATAATTTGCATTTTTGCATTTGCATTACATTTTTCTTTTTAGACTAGAATATTCACAATTTTTCCCCCCGTTTTTTAAATTCCTTTGAAGGCACCATCACACTGAGTTGTGCTCATTTACTTATTAATCTTGTTATACATTTATTTATTGTGTGGAAATAAATTATACAGCAGAGTTGCTTTTTTCCCTGCCAGATCTGATTCTGTCAAATCAAGCAATACTTTGATCAGTTCTTAATTGGTGAAAAGAGCAAAAACAAGAACTGTATTTGGGCTTTGTGAATACAGCAGACATATGGGGCCCAAACTGGATGATTTATTTGAATTCTTTCCTTTTGTGCATGCTTAATTGGCAGAGAGGAGAAATGGCTAATTAATGCGGTGGAGTGATTAAGGACACAAGGGCCACAGATTTCAACCTGTCAATTAAAAAAGCCCAGCCATCAGCCGTCTCCTGACACAATAGCAGTGGCTGACAGGAATATTCCTCCACTGTCAATATAATCATAGTTTATGAGAAATTACATATTTGCTGAGTTTGCTCAGACTTATGTTCAGAAATATTATTTCAAACTAACTGAGAATAGCACTTAATTCACATCTGTTTGTGGAGTTTGTACTCTTGAAGATATGGCAGTAGACTCAAGTTGGGTAGCCCGTTCGCTTTTGTCAAATGAAATTGTGAAAATTGAAACAGATGATGCCCATGAAGATGTGCTTTCACAAAACTGTGATTGCACCTGAGACCAGAAGACAAGACAAGCCAGTTTATACATACGTGATATATGCAAGATTGTGTCTGACAGGCTGGCCCTGTTCCAAATGGCACCTTTCGGCTCCTTCCCTGACTACACACTTTGGTGTTGTAATGCCGCACTGAATGTTGGGTAAAAATGTTCTTACATTCTTACATTAATCGTCAAATCCTCAGGTCAATGTGTTGTGAAAATTTGTTAAATGTTGTTAATAATAATATGGGTATACTCCTACTGCAATTTGTAATTTGTTTACATTTTGCAATTCTTATTATTTTGTACAATGTTATTCAAATGTTTTCATACAATTATTCTTTTCTTTGTTTCCCTAAAAATTCTATGCGTACAAATTCACCACCAATTCAACAAAATGTAAAATAATACGTTTTCTCATGAGATTGGGTTGTTTTTCACACTGTATTTTACTAAATGAAGAAAATGAAGACTAATCATTTTTATTTATAGGCCCTTGCATTTTTTAGTTGATTATGCAAATGAATCACTGACCTGATTCATTGGAATGGACAGTCTGAAAATGAATCAAACTTCTCATTTCACCAAATTAATGTTTAAATCTATGGAAGAGGATTAGGGCCAAGCAATAATAATAATAAAAAAATAAAAAAAACATCTCGAGATTAAAGTTGTTAAATTTCGAGAAAAAACTCGTTAAATTTCAAGAAAAAAGTCAAAATAAAATGTTGAGAATAAACTTGTTAAATTTCGAGAAAAAGGTCGATATAAAATGTTGAGAATAAAGTCATTAAATTAACAAATTTATTCTCGTAATTTAACGAATTTGTTCTCGTAATTCGACGACTTTTTTCTTGTAATTTAGCAAGTTTGTTCTTGTAATTTAATGACTTTTTTCTCGAAATTTAATGACTATTCTCAACATTTTATCTCGACTTTTTTCTCGAAATTTAACAAGTTTTTTTCTCGTAATTTAAAGAGTTTGTTCTCAACATTTTATCTCGACTTTTTTCTCGTAATTTAAAAAGTTTATTCTCAACATTTTATCTTGACTTTTTTCTTAAAATGTAACAAGTTTTTTCTTGTAATTTAATGAGTTTATTCTCAACATTTTATCTTGACTTTTTTCTTAAAATGTAACGAGTTTTTTCTTGTAATTTAATGAGTTTATTCTCAACATTTTATCTCGTCCTTTTTCTCGAAATTTAACGAGTTTTTTCTCGTAATTTAATGAGTTTATTCTCAACATTTTATCTTGACTTTTTTCTCGAAATTTAACAAGTTTTTTTCTCGTAATTTAAAGAGTTTATTCTCAACATTTTATCTCGACTTTTTTCTCGAAATTTAACAAGTTTTTTTCTCGTAATTTAAAGAGTTTATTCTCAACATTTTATCTTGACTTTTTTCTTAAAATGTAACGAGTTTTTTCTTGTAATTTAATGAGTTTATTCTCAACATTTTATCTCGTCCTTTTTCTCGAAATTTAAAGAGTTTTTTCTCGTAATTTGATGAGTTTATTCTCAACATTTTATCTTAACTTTTTCTCGAAATTTAACAAGTTTTTTTCTCGTAATTTAAAGAGTTTATTCTCAACATTTTATCTTGACTTTTTTCTTGAAATTTAACGAGTTTTTTCTCGTAATTTAAAGAGTTTATTCTCAACATTTTATCTTGACTTTTTTCTTGAAATTTAACAAGTTTTTTCTTGTAATTTAATGAGTTTATTCTCAACATTTTATCTTGACTTTTTTCTCGAAATTTAACGAGTTTTTTCTCGTAATTTAATGAGTTTATTCTCAACATTTTATCTTGACTTTTTTCTCGAAATTTAACGATTTTTTTCTCGTAATTTAATGAGTTTATTCTCAACATTTTATCTTGACTTTTTTCTTGAAATTTAACGAGTTTTTTCTCGTAATTTAAAGAGTTTATTCTCAACATTTTATCTCGACCTTTTTCTCAAAATTTAACAAGTTTTTTCTTGTAATTTATTGAGTTTATTCTCAACATTTTATCTCAACTTTTTCCTCGAAATTTAACAACTTTAATCTTGAGATGGTTTTATTTTTTTATTATTGCTTGGCCCTAATCCTCTTCCGTATAAATCAGAGTTGTTATCAAAAAAAAAAAAAAAAAAAAAGAAAAAAAGAAAAAAAGAACATTAACTCAACTTGAAATTTGGAACAGTCAATAATTCTGCAGAAGATGATCTCAATGAACGTGAAGGAGTATACAAATGAAGAAGATCTGAGAGATAAAAAGGAGTCAAATTATGAAGAGCTTTATAGGTAAGTAGTAAAATTTTGTAATGGATACAATAATAAAGTGGAAGCCAATGGACAGGTAGCTGGAAAAGAATTGGACTTATACAATTAGAGGTACTTGAATGGGTAATAATCCTAGCAGCTGAGTTCTGAATTAACTGTAATCGATTTGTTTTTCAGGAAGGCCAAATAAAAGAGAATTACAAATCAGTCTGTGATGTAACCGAAGTATGAATAAGGACTTCAGTGCTATGCTGAAAAAGTGATGGACAGAGTCTAGCAATATTGCGTAAATGAAAAAAATGCAGTACTTGAAATAGTATTAATATGGGAACCAAAAGAAAGCAAACCATCAAATCTCTAAAACACCAAGACTTTTCACCTGAGTGGAAATAATAACTGGACTGTTGTCAATAAGCAGTGAGAAGGGTTGAGTTTTAAATAAAACAGACCTAGTCCAAAACAAGAAGGGCTTCAGTTTTTCTGGTATTTAGCTTTAAAAAATTGTTGGTCATTCATATGTTATCATCCTGCAAACATTTAGTGTGTACTGAAGAGGATGGGAAACATTAGGTTTTGTAGATATGTACAATTGTGTGCCATCATTGTGTGTAAAAATGGAAATTGATGTAAAAAGTATGAAAAAATGTGAGCAAGGAGTAGAATATAAATAATAAATAAAAGAGGACTGTGATCGAACATTCTTAATCTAGACAAACTTCGTTTTCTTGATTTACCGCATGTACCATGTTTTAACATGCCTAATATCAATCTAGCTTACTTCAGTGTGCAACAAGTGTCTCATAGCAGCTGCCGAATGAACGCACAGAGTAGCATTATAACAGCTTTCAACACACAAAAGTATTTAATATGATAAACAGTGCTGCGTTACCCCACATAAGCTTGACCGGAAGAAGCGGAAGCAGCGACAGAGGCATAATAAAAGCTCCACTGCTCTCGAGCCGTGTGTCGCACTTGTCTCGCATTAGAAATCACTCCAGCGGCCTCATTCAGCTCCAACGGCTTTTAGCCACACCCTGCTTCATACTACAGTAATGTTAATAAATCTTTAATACATTAGCTCATCCATGAATATGATTTCTGCCCGAGTCTAGTCAGATTCTTTTCACCCTGCTGTAGATGTGCAGACAACACGTCCCATTATTCCATGAAAAAATACGTTTTGTTTTGAATAAGCGACCTCTAGCGGCGACAAATTACATATTGTGCCTTTAACCTTAGCATCATTACTCCAGTCTTCAGTGTCACATGATCATTTAGAAATATGCTGATTTGCTGCTTAAGAATGGACTTCTTGAAAGCCACTTCTTGGTTGTTTTTGCAATTTGGCAAGAACATTGTATCATTCCTCTTTAGATAACAACTTTTCATTTGTGGAAAGCAAGCCATCCTGCAATGTTTCCCTGTACTCCAAAGCATTAAACGAACTTTTCACAGTGAAGTTAGCTCACCGATACCAGCAGCTAAAAAGACTCTTCCTCCATGCTTCACTGTGGTAGAGACATATTTATTATATTATTTCACAGCAAATTTTCAAAGACACCACTCTGGAGCACCATGCAACTTATGTTTGTCTGTCTTTGATGTTTTTCTGAGACAGCAATAGATTTTTAAGCAGTGCATTTGCTAATTTCCTGATGAATAATTTGTGATTAAGACAATTAAAAGCTTTAGTGTTTATATACATATATCCTTAAACTTAAACAGCCCATATCTTTGTACTAACACTCCAGCGTACAAGGTCACATAACTTCGCACTTTCCACCATGACCTGCCTGTCTAGCAGCAGTTCCGTCACACTTTCAACAGCATTCTGTTCCTTCCTGGTTTCCATGACAACCCAGCGAGAAAGATAGTGTACTTTGCAGCGGGATGCTGGCTGCATGGAAATACTTGTTTACTGGCAGCGAGGGCTACTATATTCACCGCCGTTACGCCAGCGTGTGTGTTAACGCCCTCACTCATTCGCTCTCCTCACATCTGTGGAGACAGACCACGATAATTACAGTCTCCATGGCAATGCCATTATGAATTTTTTTTCCTCTCTGTTTTTTGGAATTGAACATTTGTAGTTATGACTATTATCTTCAACAGGGCATCTGCCTTCATGTGCCCTCAGATGTAATTTTCACATAGGCAAGGACATCAGAAAATAGCATCTGTGTCGAGCAATTTGCAGTCTGTTTGTATTTTTCTCGTTTGTTATTTATTTTCCTATGAATTGTGTTTAATGGATTGCTGGCTGCATTCATAATGGATATGGTTCTCAGAAAACATCCGTTCAGATGTTTATATCATGGTTACGTACACCTTTACGGTTCAGACACTGGCTTCAAATCCACAAACCAAGAACTGTTTTCTTTTTCTGCAATAGCCATTACATTTTAAATCACTAGTTTTCACCACACCATCCTTCAGTCAAAATCCCAAATGAGATATCTTTAATATTTCAGTATCTCAAACTGTTATCAGATTTTCCAAGTCTGCAATCAAAACTCAGAGATAACAGTATGAACTCAAATATTTTTTTATCAAATGCAACCATGACTGAATAATCTGCACTGTTTATATTCACATTATCATTTTTGCAGCTGTATAATCTTACCTGCATAACACTTGGGCGGATTTTGTTTTCCCTGAGGAGGTTTGACAGGTGTGCTTTATGATTTCAGTCCCGTTCAAATGTATTTATTTATTCATTTATATGCTCATTTATATTGGTCAACCTTAATTATGGATTAAGACTTTTATTTCTGGGTAATATAATCCATTTGATGTTCAAGTACTGCTGATGTTAAAAGAAAACCAAATCAATATGAAGATATCGTAATCTGCTCAAAATGAACATTGCAGTAACACTAGTAATAGTTATGTCTCACAAATATTATATCACAATATTATATCGCAAATATTATCTACATGAAATGTCAGACATCTGTACCACTCCAAATTGGACTTTTGTCAACAATAATCTCATTTGTGTCTATTTTTATAGTTCAGTTAAATATTGAGAATAATGAGAACTCAATTAAAGGAATAGTTAACCCAAAAATAGAAATTTTGTCGTCATTTACTCAATTACAGACCTGTTTGACTTTATTCTGCTGAATATAAAATAACATATTTTGAAGAATGTTGGTGATCATTGACTTCAATTGTATTGATTTATGCATATTTTGGGATATCACTTAAAAAAAATGCTGGATGAAATACTGGTGGCAACGACTCACAAGGTAGACGAAGAAAACCTGCATAAACAGAACAGACCGAAACACATGCAAGCTACAGTGACGATGGAGGCCTACATATACAAAAGATTGTGCAAAGAGGTTAGAAAGTGCACCTCATTTGTACAACTCTAGCATGAAAGAATACAAAGATGTTGTAACTTGTGGTGAGAGATTCCATAAAACGTCTCGGGTTACTTGTGTAACCCTGGTTCCCTGAATAAGGGAACAAGACACTACGTCATGAAAGGGAACTGTACGTGTCAAATGTCTGTGTACGCGTATGAGTCAAATGAAGTATACTTTGCAGGGCTGTGCATTCGACTGTGTGTGTATGCTAACGCGTAAAAAGACATGAAAACCAAATCAACATGAAGATATCGTAATCTGCTCAAAATGAACATTGCAGTAACACTAGTAATAGTTATGTCTCACTAATATTATATCACAATATTATATCACAAATATTATCTACATGAAATGTCAGACATCTGTACCACTCCAAATTGGACCTGAGAAAGAAAATAATTTCTTTACACCAGAAAGGTGAAGGCTACAAGAAGATCAGGGCCTTCGCCTCAGCGGAGGCTGTGATTGGATAACTGGACTTATCAGCGGACCAATCGCATCACAGCATCTCAAATGTTGGTTTGGTGGTTCTGAAATGCCTCAGCCAAAGTCTGTCATCAGAATGATTTTGATTAATTCCCTCCCTTCCCTCTCACACGACTGCATTCCCAAACATCAGCATCTGAATGTAAGAGAACATAACAGGGTTTAATGCTTTTCGAATGCCGCTCTGAGACTTATTATCATCATTTATTATGGAGGAAAAAAGAGCCACCGTTTCTTCCACGAATTGCGGCAACTTCCATTTTTATTATAGATATTTTGCGCCAGTTTCACAGGAATTGACAATTTTGTTTTCTTGAACACTTGGGATTGGAAACACTTTTTTTTTTTTAATGCAAAAGTTTTATGCGACATTCCAATTTTGCGCATAAGTTAATTTCACAACCTTGGATGGAAACATACAGTGCTCAACGTAAATGACTACACTCCCTTTGAAAAGTAACATTTTAAACAATATCTCAATGAACACAAACAATTTCCAAAATGTTGACAAGACTAAGTTTTATATAACATCTGTTTAACTTATAACATGAAAGTTAAGGTTTAATAATATAACTTAGAGAGCAAAATTTTCAGTTTTACTTCAAATTAGGGTGATGCAAAAATGAGTTCACCCCACTGAAAGTCTCTGGAGCAAAGCTAAATTTTAGACTACAAATGTCTAATTTAACAAGAATCCAACCAGGTGAGTCTAATTATTCATTACACAGGTGTCCAGCAGACAGTTGACTATAAAAGGGTGTTAAAACCCCTTCCCATTTCATGCTGTCAGCAATGGCACCACATGGAAGAGAAATGTCACAAGACCTGAGAAAGAAAATAATTTCTTTACACCAGAAAGGTGAAGGCTACAAGAAGATCAGCAAAGCTTTACTTGTCAGTCAGAATGCTGTAGCAAAAGTGGCACAAAAATTTTAAAAAGATGGAACTGCAACCATTTCGCAGAGATGTCCAGGTCATCCACGGAGGTTAACACCTCGACAGGAGCGTCTTCTGATGAGAAGGGTTGAAGAAAATCGGCATGCAAGTTCACTGCAGTTATCTAAAGAAGTAGAAAGCCAAACTGGGGTAACTATTTCTCGTGACACAATATGGCGTACACTGCAGAGGAATGGCATGCAGGGGTGTCGTCCACGAAATAAGCCTCTCCTAAAGCCCAGGCACAAAAAAGCCCGCCTAGAGTTTGCCAGGGCCCATGCTGACAAAGATGAAGACTACTGGGACGCTATACTCTGGAGTGATGAGACCAAGAGAAATATTTTTGGAACTGATGGCTTCAAAACTGTATGGCATCGCAAAGGTGAGGAATACAAAGAAAAATGCATGGTGCCTACAGTGAAACATGGTGGTGGCAGTGTCCTTATGTGGGGCTGCATGAGTGCTGCTGGTGTCGGGGAGCTGAATTCATTGATGGCATCATGAATTCACAGATGTACTGCTCTATTCTGAAAGAGAAGATGCTACCATCACTCTGTGCCCTTGGTCGTCCTGCACTTTTCCAACATGACAATGATCCTAAACACACATCTAAGGCCACTGTTGGATTTCTGAAGAAGAACAGGGTGAAAGTGATTCAGTGGCTCCTGATCTGAACCCAATCGAACACCTATGGGGAATTCTGAAGAGACAAGTTGAGCATCACTCTCCATCCAGCATCCAGTCTTAAAAGAGCTCATTCTTGAAGAATGGAAAAAGATCGCCAACTTGTTCATTCCATGCCTAGAAGACTTGGTGCTGTCATTAAAAATCATGGAGGCCATACAAAGTACTGGATGTAGTACTTTTGTTGTGGGGTGTACTCATTTTTGCATCACCCTAATTTGAGTAAAACTTAAAAATGTGTAATCTAAGTTATATTATTAATCTTACTTTCATGTTATAAGTTAAACAGATGTTATATTAAACTTAGTCTTTTCAGGGGGTGTACTTATTTACGCTGAGCACTGTAGCTTGTGTTGATTACAACTAATTTTCAATGTTTTCAGATTTATTTAACCGCAGCAGAAACAAAAAGTAAACTTTAAAAATGGCAAAAACACAAAACATCCAGAATTTTACATAAATATACATGCCCTTTTGCTTTGAATTCATCAAATTGCGCACAATCCCAACAAGAACCTTTTGCTATGAAAAGGTTATTTCTAAATGTTCTCAGAATGTCCTTTTTTTTTAATGTTGTTTCTCTCTGAATGTTTAAAGGATTAGTTCACTTTCAAATGAAAATTACCCCAAGCTTTACTCACCCTCAAGCCATCCTAGGTGTATTTGACTCTCTTGTTTCTGATGTACACAGAGATATTTTAATACATATCCTGAAGCATCCGAGCTTTATAATGGCAGTGAGCGATACCAATGAGTATGAGCTGAAGTAGATGTGTCAGATAAAGGGTGACATACAAAATGTGCAGTGCTGGGGATCCTCCAGGACAGGTTTGGGAACCACTGCTTTAAGGAAATGTTTTCTCTATTTTATCATTTTGCAAGTATTATTGGAATGTTACTTTTGAATGTTCTCTGAACCATCAGAAAAAAAGTTGTAACATTTAAAAACATTAGACTAACGTCCAAATGAAATGTTTCACAAAAACATTCCATAAATAACATTTTTGTGCTAATATTTTATAACATTAGTAAAGGCCAGATAACTTTGAAGAAATGTTCTATTAATCAACTCTCAACTCTTACCAAGCCTGTGCAGAAGTAGACATTCCTCATAGGCAGTGTTTGCCTGTAGTCCTGTTGTGTGTGGACAACAGACTATTCTGACTATTTGACTTTGTGAACTTTTGAACCCTGTACAAAGGGCAAAGGGTAAATGTAGACACAATAGCACTGTTTGTTTATAGCACTTGAAGCTAATGTTTAGTCTGTTGAGCCATTCGGGTGTCTTGGGGAGTGCATCTGCTTTCAGGTGCTTTGAATGTGATCAAACAGTCTAGGAAGCATCTTTCATTCAATTCAGTCATCTTGATTTATTTACTACTGAATCCAAAAGCTTTTGATGTTTGACTGAATAACTGGTGAGGAAATATTAAAAGTCTGGAAGTCTTTTGAAAATGTAATTACATTCATTTGCATTGAGTGGCTGTTAATTATTGATTTTGATTCGGTAGCAAACAATTTACTAGCAGTAGTGTTATTAAAAAGCACTTTTCACCCAAACAGCCAGGTGTTTTTCTGCCCATGTCCTGCCTTGACCTTGGGAGGGACGGTTTTACCTAAACCCCTTTCTTTTGTCTCCCAAAAAAATGGTTCCAATTAATGGATGCTGGGGATTGGAGGGTTATTTTTACAGATGAGGGACAAACAGGAGGAAGAGGAGAGAGACAAAAAGAAAGAAAGAGGACATTTGAAAAAAGCCACAGGGGTGAGGATTGAAAGTGGAGAACGTCCCAGAAGGTCAGGGATAATTAGAGACACTTTAAGACTCAATGCAGCACCCGGAGGACGAGGACACGCACACACACACACACACACACACAAAGGTTTGTTTTTGTGAATTGTGGGGACATTCCATAGGCGTAATGGTTTTTATACTGTACAAACCATATTTTCTATCCCCCTACACCAAAACCTACCCAATACAGAAAACTGTGCACATTTTTACTTTCTTACAAAAAAAAAAAAAAACGAATTCTATATGATTTATAGGCCTTTTGAAAAATGGGGACATGGGGTAAATGTCCCCATAAGTCACCCTCTCCTTGTAATACCTATGTCATACCCATGTCATTATACAAATTTGTGTCCTGATATGTCACAAAAACGCCCGCACACACACACACGCGCGCGCCCATAGTGCAACACTCTCTCCAACAGACACCCATTTATTTTGGCACCTAGGGAATATATTATGTTGCTTAGGAAAGCAATAGTACGTGAATGAAATATGAATGAAAGATAGACAAGAAAAAGTTTACTTATAAATAGTTTACTTATAATTTTTTTAAATAAACCATGCCCATACACTGTTTCATCCGGTTTACAGTGTATACATCATTTTATGATATATTTTGTTTGCTATATAATATTAGTCAACATCATAAATACTTTAACACACTTTTATATAAGCCTACTTTATATGATAAACAAATTTCTAAATGATAAACATGACCAGAACTTTGCTGATAAACCTGTTGCACACAATCTACTACATGCCTTCTGTCATCTGATTGATAGTTTATACTTTTTTAGCTAGTAAAAGGCCTTTTAGTACAATAGTACAAACATCCACCTTTAGCTCGAGAGAGTCATTTTGCTGTGAAATCTTTACTGAATTTAATAAAGAAAATGTGGACCCACTTTATATTAAGTGGCCTTAACTACTATGTACTTACATTTAAATTAATCATTTGATACAATGCACTTATTGTGTGCATACATGTTTTTACATTGTACTTATATTTTAAAAACACATGCATGTAATTAGATCTGTAATTAATTTCTGTAATTACATTTATAATTACACTGTTGACCATAGGCGAGGCTAGCCCTAAAACTTGGAGTAAGAAATGTTATTCTAAAATTTTTGTTCGTCTTTTACAAGGTTAAATAATGTCCAAATCATACTCCGTAGTTTGTGGTTTAAAATGTATGTGTTAAGGATGAAAATGAAAACATCCCCCTTAGCATCCCTCTTCTCTTCTTCTACTTCTCCTCTGTACCTGCACCGCTCAGCACGACCGTCATCCAGCGCGAAACACACGCAGAGTGAGAACCCGATATGTAGGCTAGTGTTGTGAATCAACTAAGTTGCTCCAAAGCTGTATCTCACACTTCTTTCAAACTTTTACCTAGAGTTGTTCCGATTCCGAAACCATATCGGTGAGTACTGGAAAATATCCCCCCTGGGTGATGCTACTCCTCAAACCACCAACAGAGCATATAAAATACCAAAAATATATATTTTTTTTAAAACATCGCCAAGTAAAACGCTCTCTTTACGACCACAACAAACGGGACACTTTTCAGACGCGCGTTCCGACCTCGCCTCAGCGCCAGGCGCAAGTTAAACGAGGGAGCTTCAGTTGAACAACAGTGAACTGCGGTCAGATGAGATGTTGTCAGGCTATGTCGGTAAAACTCAGAAAAATGAACACGACTGTCCAATCAGCCGTTATACTGTGCTTGCGGCGCGCTCTCAAGAATTGCATGCGCAAATGCGCCGGCGCGTGCTGCATAATTACTTTATTATAGCTTAAATAAAGCGCAAAAGAAACTGCGAGCAATGATGGTCGTTGTTCTGTTGTAAGTGAAGTCATGAAATTGCCAAACATGCGATTAAAGCTGCCTCAAAACTGTGCAGGCATGTATTTGTTGACATGGTTTTAAAGCTATTGTTATCCAATTTGTTGGCCTTAAAACGTCTTAAAATGCACATATGTACACCAGGGAAATCTAAATTTTCTCGGGGGAGCATGCCCCGAACCCCCCTAGCATACTGCATTTTCTGACCTCGGTAATTAAAACCCGGCGTGCGGCCCGGCTTATTCTATCTAATTAAATCTGAGGTAAACGTGCATTTCTCCAAGTGTGCGCACTTTTGGACTAGAAAGTTTTGTGTGTATGCACTGTGATCAAAAATAAATGGGACCAAACACAATTGAATTTGTGTCTCGTTATTCAATTAATAACTAGGCTAAAAAAAAAAAAGAAAAAAAATCTGGATTTTGGAGTTAGTTGAATCAATCTTAAAATGATAAAGTTATTTTTCAATAGACATATTTTTTGTTTTTGTGTGAAAAGAGGGTGGGTGGTGGCAGTGGGGCTCAATGGGTGCTCAGCACCCCTAAAGCTCTGACCCTAGAATCGCCCCTGCTGTTGACCCATCCCTTAACCCTTGCCCCTACCCTTAAACCTACCCATACCACCAAACCTGTCCCTAACCTTACCCGTATCCACCTCAATAGCTGAAAATGTGTTTTGCAATTTAATATGAACCCAATAAGTACATTGTACTTATTTTTTTATGTAAGTACATAGTAGTTAAGGCCACTTAATATAAAGTGGGACCGAAAATGTAATAATTAAATTTATATTGTTAGTAATATTTCAAGATGAACACTTACTGGACTGAAGCAGCTTAGGTTTACTTGACTATCCATACAAATATTTTAGAAAAATCATGTTCAAATGTGAGTATCAAATATGATCTATCAGGTTGAAGAAGGTTTATTTGTTCATCTCCAAATCATCATTGTACTGCATTGCATTATATGTTTTAAATCTACAGAGCTTTTATAATAAAACTAAACTTTTGAATATCATGTCTATCAAATATGATATAAAACATAAAACACACAGATGTCTTTCTGTAAAATATTTTGTCTAAAAGGTTCAATGAACGAAAAAGGACTTTTCTGACTATTATTTCTTATGTCTGTCTTTACAGGGTTAAGTTTTCTTTTTTGTGCACCAGTTTTATGACCCGCCAAGACGAAATCAGAAATATTTGAAATAGAGTCTCTGATTTAAACCTCATTACATTAGTAAATTGGGAATATTCATTATTGGACTATTTCACTGAGTCGGTTCAACAATTAATTTTCATCATCAATCAAAAATGGTGCAAAAAATAAAATGTATTGGTTTTCTCAAAAAACATTTCCTATATCACTCTCTGAAACGGAAGTTTAAATCATGAATTGCACTGAATATATCTTACAATGTATATCTGTAATCTCTTAATTGCCTAGACACGTTCAAACATGCCCAAGTACATGTGTTACTAACATACTATAAATGTATAGTTAGATCTAAATCTGGAGGATCACTCGTATCATTGTTATATCATCATATCACTCAGCTCTAAAACTTGCTCTATAGTAAAACACTATAGCATTATAGACACAAAAGGATGACTTTCTGTAAAAGCCGCTTTGAAATTGTGTATTTTGAAAAGTGCTATACAAATACATTTAACTGGAATTGTATACATAACCCTATACTGTAAAAAAAATGTAGAAAAATGGAAAAGGTAATTTCTGCCCTGCCATTATCCATTACAGACATTTCCTTTAACCCTAAAAGACAACACGTGTAAATTCAAAAACACCTGTGAAAATTCCTTCACATTAACTGAGTAAATTGTGCACTGTTTTTACAGACTGTAAGTAAGTTATAATAATTTGTCTTCCTATGAGGAGTAATATTTCTTCAGTTAAGCTGAACACAAACAATAATGTGTCCCTGAGGTCTTGACAGAATGATTTTTGCTTCACATTTAATTACGCACAGAAAGTTTTTCTGAAATCCTATTAGCGTGATTGCTTGCAGCTTGGCATGCTACAACTGTCACGACAGACCTTTCCATTAATGAGTGTGATCTTAGCAGAAAGATTGAAAGTAACACAGCCATGGGCATTAGCACCTTAATAGGGTCCAAATGTCAGGAATGATAGCAACCGGCTCAGCAACTGCATTGGTTTTTATATTGTTTATTTGTGCGTGTGAAAATTAATTAAAGTGCCCCTCTTGTGCTTTTTCGGATACTACCTTTCATGTAATGGGTAATAGAGCTGTTTGTGAGTGCAAAAGGTCTGCAAAGTTTCAAAGCTCAAAGTGCAGATAAATGGAGTTATTGTCTCCTAAAAGAAGGAAGCAATTCTGGACTCCCTGAAACGAGTTTTCAGTAATTCCAGTCTTACTTCCTGCTCGAACTTACATAGGTTTGTAACTAATTTGCATAATGCCTATGGTCTTCATTGGCTGCCCGCGATCACAGTGTATCAAGTGCTGAGGAAGATCAGGAGCTGAAATTAAGATATGCTAATGGGCGTTTCGTTTCCAACACGCACTGTAAGCAGTAGACCAATCACAACAGACTGGGCCATCTGACCAATCAGAGCAGAGCAGGCTCTCGGAAAGGAGGGGTTTAGACAGACCGAATCATTGATCAAACCGACACTGTGAGAAAAGAGCTTATGCCAGTGGTGTAATGTAACGAAGTATTAATACTTTGTTACAGTACTTAAGTACTTTTTGGGAGAATCTGTACTCTACTTGAGTTTTTATATTTCTGTCAACTTTTAATTCATTACATTTCCTAAATAAAATGTATACTTTTACTCCGATACATTTTCCCAAAGCATTTTTGTTACGTACTACAAAATAAAGTCGGAAGAACTTAGACTTCAAGCAAATAAGTGCTTGCACAACAGCAGTTGTTTTCATTTTCAGGCAGGAACACACCAAGCCGACAGTCGGCCGTCGGGCAGTTTTTCTTTGTCGGCCGACTAAGTTTTCTCAGTGTGTTCCACCTCGTCGGCTGAAGTTGGTCCTCGTCTGCTTTTTTTCGGCTGATTCGACATGTTGAATCGCCGTCGAGGCACGTCGGTCCGTCGGGCCATCTGATCATTCTGATTGGCTGTTCAGCTACTGCCACCTGCTGGTTCCGAAAGGCATTTCATCTTACGCAGGCGCAGAAGGGACGTGCTGCTTGGCCGTCGGCTGTCGAGCGTTGGTTTGGTGTGTCAGGGAAACTTTGAACTCAGACGCTGCCGACGTGAGCCAACCCCGCAGTCTGCTTTCGTCGCCACTAGTTCATCGGCGTCGGCTTGGTGTGTTCCTGCCTTTCCGGGTTGCGTCCATTGCTGGAGCGGCTGAGAGTGCGCTGTCATTATATAGTGCGAGAGCTGCCTCTAGAGGCGAAATAAAAACTATCACTGATGCCTACTAGAGTTTGTTTTGACACATGACGTGAGGCTGTGCGCTGCACAGAGGGGGACACTTCAAAAATGGATTTAAAAGATAGACAACAAAATGGTATGTTATACAGTGTACAAACCCGATTCCAAAAAAGTTGGGACACTGTACAGATTGTGAATAAAATCAGAATGCAATGATGTGGAAGTTTCAAATTTCAATATTTTATTCAGAATACAACATAGATGACATATCAAATGTTTAAACTGAGAAAATGTACCATTTTAAGGGATAAATAAGTTGATTTTAAATTTCATGGCATCAACACATCTCAAAAATTGGGACAATGCCATGTTTACCACTGTGTGGCATCCCCTCTTCTTTTTATAACAGTCTGCAAACGTCTGGGGACTGAGGAGACAAGTTGCTCAAGTTTAGGAATAGGAATGTTGTCCCATTTTTGTCTAATGCAGGCTTCTTGCTCAACTGTCTTAGGTCTTCTTTGTCGCATCTTCCTCTTTATGATGCGCCAAATGTTTTCTATGGGTGAAAGATCTGGACTGCAGGCTGGCTATTTCAGTACCCGGATCCTTCTTCTACGCAGCCATGATGTTGTAATTGATGCAGTATGTGGTCTGGCATTGTCATGTTGGAAAATGCAAGGTCTTCCCTGAAAGAGACGACGTCTGGATGGGAGCATATGTTGTTCTAAAACTTGGATATACCTTTCAGCATTGATGGTGCCTTTCCAGATGTGTAAGCTGCCCATGCCAAACGCACTCATGCAACCCCATACCATCAGAGATGCAGGTTTCTGAACTGAGCGCTGATAACAACTTGGGTTGTCCTTGTCCTCTTTAGTCTGGATGACATGGCGTCCCAGTTTTCCAAAAAGAACTTCAAATTTTGATTCGTCTTACCACAGAACAGTTTTCCACTTTGCCACTGAGCCTTGGCCCAGAGAAAATGCCTGCGCTTCTGGATCATGTTTAGATATGGCTTCTTTTTTGACCTACAGAGTTTTAGCCGGCAACGGCGAATGGCACAGTGGATTGTGTTCACCGACAATGTTTTCTGGAAGTATTCCTGAGCCCATGTTGTGATTTCCATTACAGTAGCATTCCTGTATGTGATGCAGTGCCGTCTAAGGGCCGAAGATCACGGGCATCCAGTATGGTTTTCCGGCCTTGACCCTTACGCACAGAGATTGTTCCAGATTCTCTGAATCTTTGGATATTATGCACTGTAGATGATGATAACTTCAAACTCTTTGCAATTTTTCTCTGAGAAACTCCTTTCTGATATTGCTCCACTAGTTTTCGCCGCAGCATTGGGGAATTGGTGATCCTCTGCCCATCTTGACTTCTGAGAGACACTGCCACTCTGAGAGGCTCTTTTTATACCCAATCATGTTGCCAATTGACCTAATAAGTTGCAAATTGGTCCTCCAGCTGTTCCTTATATGTACATTTAACTTTTCCGACCTCTTATTGCTACCTGTCCCAACTTTTTTGGAATGTGCAGCTCTCATGAAATCCAAAATGAGCCAATATTTGGCATGACATTTCAAAATGTCTCACTTCCAACATTTGATATGTTATCTACAGTATATTTTATTTTGAATAAAATATAAGTTTATGAGATTTGTAACTTATTTATTCCTTTTTTATTCACATATAATTCCTTTTTTATTCACATTTTTATAATTCCTTTTTTATTCACAATTTTTACAGTGTCCCAACTTTTTTGGAATCGGGTTTGTACACTACAGTACATGTTTTCATATCATTATAAAGTAATTAGTTTGTTGACTAGATGCTGCATTAGTGGAGAACATAGTATGAGAGGATGCTAACATTAGTAATACCTCAAGCGGTTAAAACAATGTGACAAAAACACCAACTGTTTAATGTTATGATTGTTACTATTCATTTAATATTGTTCGCTGTTATGCATTCGTTATCCAGCGAAGTTGCATATTTAAACAGCATTCTCATCATGCAGCGACAGAAACATAACATATCAGAAATGTATTCGATTTCCAGTTCTTTTTTTTATCGGCACTGTAACACATATTTTGATTAGATATTCATCAAGTTTTCTAAAATACAGGCAAATAATATGTGAAAGTATTAAGATAATATGTATAATATACATATATAATATGTATATTATACATATAATAGACCTATGCTATGCCTTTCTGTGTAAAGATGGCATTTTTTAAGCATGACTTGTTTGGATTTATATGAAATGGTAACACTTTACAATAAGAGTCCATTTGTAACATTAAATAAGGTTAATAAAAGTATTGTTCATTTTTAATTTCAACATTTACATTTTAACATTTTAAAGTTGTCTCTTACATTAGTTATAATGCACTATGAATTAACATGAACGATCAATGTATAATTAATATATTAGTATTTTTTATATTAAAAAATTACAATAAACATTTTGCCATTTATTTTTAATTCAAAGAAATAAAATGTAAGAGAATCTTGCTGCTCAAACTGTGTAAAGAACAATTTTTAATAATATATTTTTGCTCCTTTTGTATTTTACATTTACTTGTACTTTTACTTTCAATAGCCTACTTAAGTACGTTTAATATCAAAAAAATACTTTTCATACTTAAGTACAAAACATATCACATACTTTAAAACTTTTACTCAAGTAACATCCTAAACAGTGACTTTAAGTTCTACCAAAGTTATTTTCTGGTAATATATCTATACTTTTACTCAAGTATGGTTTTCGAGTACTTAATACACCAGTGGCTGATGCTGCAATGGATATTATGAGAAAATGAATGTGTTTTTTTGGCCTTGGATGCATGTAACCCTATTGTAGGGGACTTCAAAACACAATTAGGAACCTTTAAAATAGCATAATTGGGGCACTTTAACCGACTCAAGGTGACATGCCACCATTGGGTGAGTCGGTATAAATTCCTCCATGACATTTTGTCATGTTTAATTTTCTGATCAAATACACCTTTCTTGTGAAAAGAAAAAAAAAAAAAAAATATATATATATATATATATATATATATATGAAAAAATTATTCTTTTCTGTTTCGTTTCATACTCTTTCCCTTGTCATTTAACATTAACGGACTGTTCAGGCCTCAGGTTGGCAGACTAACACAGTTACACAGTTAAACACTTCTTAAATGAAGCCAGTAGACGTGTTATTCTGTAGGCTGCCAGTCAAACGGTGACCGTGACATATCCATTAGACAAGTAATGCCATTGCTCTCAGAATCTGATCTGATCCGGCACGAGTCGACACCCAAGACAGCCCTACAATCTCATCATGTGTCCTTTGCGCCGGCAGGAGCAAATCTGCAGGGAGTGCGCCCAAGCAACTCACCTGGTTACCGGGTAAATTTGTTAACTGTAATCTTCCCTCATCACACAAGTGATGAGCAGCAAGCCAATAGAATGTGACAGAGGGTCACCGTGGCAACCTGCATCCTGTTTTCAAGGTTATGGACACTTGAACAAAATGACATCACTCGGGGATCTGCAGAGGCTGGATATTAAATTCAGTTCTGCGTTTCTTTGTTTCGAAATGTTTCGCAGGTCAGTTTGTAGCGGGTAATGAGCTCTCTGACATTAAGTTGCTGGGGACAAACATCCAGACAAGTGCGGGCAACTTGCACTAAATAAGTGCATGGATCATTGTATGTAATTGCCAAGACTTTTTTAATCTAAGCTTAGCGTTTTGCATGCAAAAGCAGTGGCACATGGCATGCAAATATCAGCTAAATGTCACATTCATTAGGCAATGAATAAATCTCTGCATTTGGTGCCCCCAAAGCCACCCAGCTACACATGGACACATTTGCAAACACATACTCAACCTCTGTCTCTCTAACATACAGTTTTGGGTTTCAATTAGTATTCTCCCTCCAGAGGTCCATTTCTGAATGCATTATGCAACCACATCGAGTTTTATATTAATGTATGTGTGGGCGTATGTGAGTTGCATTTAATAGACATTGATATCTTTAATCAACATTGATCTGTCAAAGTGGCATTATTATGGGATGTTGATTTTAAATGGCACTGTAATCACTGATATATAAATCCCACACAACATTTCTTTTGCAGTACTACAACCACAATATTTCTCCCAAGGCCTTGACAAGTACCTGCTGCAAATAGACTAAAACTGTGTTTGAAAAACACTCTATTGTAGCGCCTATGTAAGCACACTGATATTTTTTGACTAGTATATGATATTTTACACAATAGGGTTGAGTCAGAATGGTCGACTAACCATCCAACAAAATAGTGAGTTCAGGTAGATTCTTTAAATATTTTTGGTTGCTTAAAGGGAATTAATTAAAATATGCTACTTCTCGACAGCTGATTGTTAGCACACTCGAACCCTCTCTAGGAAGTTTCTTAAAGTCCCACTGTAGTCAATAATTGTATCCCTTAAAACTCATCTTTGATCACCAAAATAACATATTTAAATGTTTGTTTGTTTGTTTTTTCAGTGAAAATATATCTATGCATTAAAATAGCTTGAATGTATCTCTACACTCTTGCTTCATTTAGTATATGTGGGTATATGAATATGCTAATTAGCCCCGCCCACCCTCTCCTCACTCAACTCAGAGATCCACTCTGGTCAACTTACTGAGGTAAACGCTACACAATGGTATCGCTTTTTACAACGTCGGACACATAACGGTAATTAATATGATTAGCCGTTTGCTACATTATCAAACAGCTAATAATGTGTTGCTAATGTTACACAACTCCCTTGCTTCAGAGTGGTCATAGTTAATGATATCCTAAAGCCCGCCCGCACATTTACGTGATTGGTTATGTAACAGATGTTATATCAATTTATTAATTTCACTCAAAATCTCTCCCAGTATTTTTATATTGATTTTTGTTATTTGAGTTGTTTTCTACGCTTATAAGTTCATTTTCTTTTGTGTTTGTAGTAATTGTTAAAAAAATGGTACACGGCTCCTTTAAAAATTGAGTTCCGGTCGCTTTCCTATCAGTTTGCAGTAAACGCAGCTGAAGGAAGGTGAGTTCTACTTAAGCTCTGTCTATAAAGTTTGAAATTAGCTATTAAATGACAGGAAACAATCTATTTTTGTGTTAAAAATGGTTTTGGAACATGATGTATTTGTTTTGAGTGTTTAACCAAGATCTGTGGCTGAAATTGTCTGTTTTGACCAGCAGGTTGATGCTAAAAAGGCCACAGATTGTCTTTTGATTTTGTTTTTATTTTTATTATCTCAGGTATGTTTTCCATCTACGTTTCTCTTCATATTATTGTCTTGAATTTATATAAAATGTTTTGTTGTGTGGAAAAATGTTAGTGTTAAATGTAAAGCTTGTTGATCAAATCATATGCAGTTCATCTGAAACTGTAATATAAACACGAGTTTGCAGTAAACGCAGCTGAAGGAAGCAGGTTGATGCTAAAAAGGCCACAGATTGTCTTTTGATTTTGTTTTTATTTTTATTATCTCAGAATAAAAACAAGTGGTCTGAGGGATCTATGTTGTCCGGTCTCATCTATAAACCACAACGCAGAGTGAAGGCGCAGGCCGGTCACAATGGTGCCGTGACTTTTCTCTGATGCAAGTCATCGTGGATCCTCTTTGATCAACATCAGCTTGGTCACCGAGGTTTGCTGCCTTCTGGAGCGTCCGAATTCTGCCTTGTACCTGTGCTGAAGAAAAATAAAGGTTGGACATTAGACTGCACATAATTCAGAAAAAGACTGAAAGCTCATATTTTTAGAGAGAAAAAAAAATGGAAGAAGAAAGGTTTTGAAATTGTTATACCATTTGTGTTTGATTATTTGGTTGTGCATTACTTTTAGCTGTGTGCACATGTGAACAGTTTTTTTCTGTGGTCATTAACTGTTCTAATTTACCTTTGATTTGTAAATATTCAAGATGTCACAAAATAGTGATAAGACAATTTACTCCCCTAGCGATGGGTTTGAATTGGGTTTTGCCAGGGGTCGTATCTTTGCTGAACTTGAACAGACACCACTAAGAAGGACAATTAATATTGGTTCTCCTGAATTCTGTTCTACCCGTAACCCTGCTAGAGTGCAAACTATTGAATCAGAAAAGTGTGAAGGTGCTGCTTCAGACAGTCGAGATTACAGTAATGCTGATTTAAGTAGTTTAATCACACAGCTTGCTCAACAAATAGGGCAGTCAATATCTGATCAGCTGAAAAAAGGCAGTGAAAAAAATGAGTGTCCTGATATTCAAACGCAGAGCGCAGGGACGAGCCAAGTTTTCACAGAGTCACCTTCTCTAAATTTGACTGGTATGAAGTTAGTGATGAAGCCTGATGTTAAAGCACCTCCATGTTTCAGAGGGGATGAATCTGACAAATTATCAGTACACGAATGGGAAGAACTCATGGATGTTTATTTGAGGAAGAAAGGCGTTCCTTTAGCTGAACAAGCTGACGAAATCATGTCGAACTTGATGGGGAGAGCTAAAGATGTAATCAAGATAGCATTACGCAGCAATCCATCACTGAACCCTAAAACAAACCCGAGGATTGTCACAGACATACTCAAACAGCACTTCAGCGAATTAACATATTCTTCTATGCCGCTTGCAGACTTTTATGGTACTTTACCTGTAGCAGGAGAGAATGCAATGGAATATTGGATTCGGCTTAATAAAGCTGTTGATGTCGCTGACGAGTGTTTGAGGAGACAGGGCAGAAGTATTGAAGATCCTACCCGTGAGGTGACGCAAATGTTTGTTAAACATTGCCCTGACCAATCTCTTTCTGCTATTTTAAAGTTCAAGTCTGCTGATAGGTGGACGGCGGCCGAAATACAAGAACGTCTTGATGAATATCAAGCTGAGAAAAGAGCACAAATGAAGGCACAGTCCAACCGTCCTTCCTTTGCGAAAACTGTGGCTGCTAATGCTCAAATGCCGAATTTGGATGATGGGACATCTGGGATTGAGCCGAAAGTGTCTGCAGGTCAAGGTGGGTTACCAGTTACACCATCAGTTCAGACAAGTGACAGCTGCACTCAGTCCCTTATCAGCCTTCTCGATCGTGTGCTGAAACAAAACATGCAAAGCCCTTCTGTACCTGTAAACTCTTTCAGACATGGGAATGTGAGCAGGAAGTTTTGCAAAGTTTGCAGAGGCATGGATCATTCTACAGTTGCACATTGTAGAAGAGACGGTTTATGCTTGTTTTGTTTTGAACATGGACACAGGAAAAGAGAGTGCCCTAAGTGGAACAGTCCTGACAGTCTGGAGGTGAACTACTCACACCAAGGAGCTGGTCCTTTAAACCATTAGACCCACATTTGGAGAGGGGATGTGTGGGTGAGAATCAAACCCTCATAAGTGATCTGGAACAGCAGTATGAGAATGCATGCCATACAGCATCTGATGGAACTTGTGTGATATACGCACAAAATATGCAGAATATAAAAGCTTTTGATGATCTTTTCTATACTTCTGTGGTTGTGAATGACCAGTTCCACATGAGAGGAATGCTTGACACTGGCTCCATGTCTTGTACCCTCAGTGAGACAGCTGAACAAAAGTTGTTGGCTGAAAATGTCGTCCTGGACAAACAATCGCTACCTGAGAATATCATTCTTGTTGGTGTTGGGGGTAAGACCGCACAGCCAAAATGTTTGTACGAAGTTACCATGAAAGTGTATGGTATCAGCTGTCGAGTTCCACTTCTCATTGTTCCAGGACAACATGATGATTTAATTCTCGGCACCAACTTGATCAAGCACATCGTGAATCAAATGAAGAACACAGATGAGTATTGGGACTTCATATCGCAAAGAGCTACTCAGTTATCGCCGGACGGTGAACACTTTTTGGATGTGATGTCAAATCTCACACGCTGGCGACATGATGAGATACCTAGCAAAATTGGAACAGTGAAGCTCCAGCATGCTGTCACTCTTGCTGCAAGACAAGAACACTTAGTGTGGGGAAGACTACCCAGCAAAACTCCATTGTCCCTTGGGAGCACCATTCTCGTTGAACCAACTTCCTCTAAGACTATGCCAAGCAATATCATGGTAGCCCGTGTGATAACATCTATGTGGGGTGATAGGTGGATACCTATGAAAATAACCAATTTGTCTGACCAACCTGTCACGCTAAGGAAGAATCGGAAATTGGCAGATGTTTCACCTTGTCTGGCTGCAGAAGATTTCCCAGTCTTTCAGGGCACTGGAAAGATAAAGGAGGTTAGTTCAGAGATGCAAACTACTCCAAATTGCGCTTTAAATTTGACACTGCAAGATGTTGGGTTAAGTGAAATTGACATTGATCTCTGCAAAGTCACTGATGCTTCCAAAGAAAAACTTGTACAGTTATTAGTAAGTTACAATGATGTATTTTCCAAACATCCCTTGGACTGTGGAGAAGCTAAGGCATTTGAACACCGTATCCGACTTACAGATGAGAGGCCTTTTCGTTTACCATATCGGAGGATCCCTCCTGCTCATTACCAGAAGTTGCGTCAAGTGTTAACCGAAATGGAGGAGCAGGGGATAATTAGAAAATCAGTCAGTGAATATGCATCGCCCTTGGTGCTTGTATGGAAAAAAGATGGGAGCCTACGCATCTGTACGGATTTCAGGTGGCTTAATGCGAGAACACTCAAAGATGCTCACCCACTCCCTCATCAGTCCGACTGCCTTGCTGCTTTAGGAGGTAACAATTACTTCAGCACCCTGGACTTAACCTCTGGATTCTATAATTTGCCCATGCATGAACAAGACAAAAAATACACCGCTTTCATTACTCCCATGGGACTACATGAGTATAACCGCATGCCTCAAGGCCTGTGCAACAGTCCAGCTTCGTTCATGCGGATGATGCTGAGCATTTTTGGGGATATGAACTTCAGCAGTTTGCTCTGCTATTTAGATGATTTGCTTGTGTTTGCACCCACGGAGCAAGAGGCTTTGAGCAGGCTTGAAATGGTTTTTCAGCGGCTTCGGTTACATCACCTCAAACTGAGTCCCAAAAAGTGTCATTTCTTGCGTGATTCAGTGAAGTTCTTGGGTCATATCATTTCTGGCCATGGTGTCTCTGTGGACTTCACGAAGGTGGATGTTATATCCAAAATGAACAAATTACAACTTATGGAGGAAGATGGCTTCACTCCATCAGCGCGAAGAATCAAGTCGTTTTTAGGAATGATTTTCTACTATCAACACTTTATTCCTAATTGTTCTTCGATCGCCAAGCCTCTCTTTTCTCTAACTGCAGGTCAGAAGAGAAAAGGTAAAGGAAGAGTTAGGAAGCCTGTTGGCACATTCAGAAAGCTGAATCCAAGTGATTGGACAGAAGAATGCGATATTGCTTTCAATACACTCAAGGAGAAGTTGTTGAACTGTGCTGTGTTGGTACATCCTGATTTCTCTAGGCCTTTGATTCTTTCAATTGATGCATCTCTGGATGGGTTAGGGGCTGTGCTATCCCAAGTTCCAGTTGGGGAAGAAATAGCTCGGCCAATTGCCTTTGCCAGCAAAACCCTGACCACGTCACAGAAGAAGTACCCTGCGCACAGGCTCGAGTTTTTGGCTTTGAAGTGGAGTGTGTGCGAAAAGTTCAGCCACTGGCTCAAGGGGCACAGCTTCACAGTTTGGACTGACAACAATCCACTTACGCACATTATGACTAAGCCAAAACTCGATGCCTGTGAACAAAGGTGGGTTTCAAAATTGGCCCCTTATTCTTTTGACATCAAACATATTGCAGGAGTTAAGAACATTGTGGCTGACACCTTAAGCAGAGATCCATTTGCAAGATCAATTAGTCATAGGCTCATGAATGAGAGTTACAACCGCTTACTTACCGAAGCTGATGCTGTAGAAGAAGAAGGCATACAGGATGTGTTTCGTCTGAAGGTTGAGTGCCACAAGATAAGTGATCAGATTGGATGTCAATCAAGCTGTCATGTGCAGTTATGTGATCCAGCAGCTGTTAAGACACTTTGCCAAGTCCAAGGTGATTGGGAAACAGCGGCAGTGACACGAGCAGTTCAGTTAGTGCAGTTAGTTCAGCAGGCTGCAGCCACTAGCCAAAATGAACAACCTCTGCTTATGTTCTCTCATGACGAGTTGGAGAGAAGTCAAGAGCTCGACCTTACCATTTCCAAGGTACTCCCTTTCGTACTCCGTAAAAGACGCCCTTCTAGACGAGAGAGAGAAAAGCTCGACTACAAAGCGTGGGCTCTTGTCAAGCAATGGGATCACCTAAAAGTGTGTGATGGGATTCTGTACAGGGTAACTAAGGACCCAATAAGCAGACAGAAGAGACATCAGTATGTTCTGCCTCAGCGCATGGTAGAAAAAGCCCTACATGGTCTGCATGATCTTGCCGGTCACCAAGGACAGGCTAGAACAGTTCACTTGGCAAGACAGCGCTTCTTCTGGCCCAAGATGGAGCGTGAGATCAGAGAATACGTGAAGTGTTGCAAGAGGTGTATTCTGGCAAAAACACCTGAGCCAGCTGCTCGAGCTCCACTGGAAAGCATTCAAACTTCCGCACCTATGGAGTTGGTTTGTCTTGATTTTTGGAGTGCAGAGGATAACAAACAGCATTCAGTGGATGTGTTGGTTCTGACGGACCATTTCACTAAACTTGCACATGCCTTTCCTTGCATCAACCAGACAGCTAAGCAAGTTGCTCGGAAGTTATGGGACCATGTGTTCTGCGTGTATGGTTTCCCTGAGCGGATCCACACGGATCAAGGTACAAATTTCGAAAGCGAGCTCATTGCTGAATTGTTAACACTTTCTGGGGTCTCCAAATCTCGCACGACCGCATATCATCCTATGGGCAATGGTATCACAGAGCGGTTCAACCGAACCCTAGGGAATATGCTTCGCTCCTTGCCTTTGAGATCTAAGGATAAGTGGCCGCAACAAATTCAGACTCTGACCTTCGCGTACAACTCCACAGTACATGAGACGACGGGTTACGCACCTTTCCAACTCATGTTTGGACGTGTCCCACGATTACCTGTGGATGTAATGTTCAAACAAGTATCGAAGGATCCAGTGATTGTTGATTACAGCAGCTATGTCACAACTTTAATGTCTCATCTTCACGAAGCAGCTGAAATTGCTCAAAAACATGCTGTGCAGGAACAGAGGAAACAGACAAAGATTTATAACCGCAAGATCAAGGGAGTACATTTGAACAATGGAGATAGAGTGCTCATTGCCAATAAAGGAGAAAGAGGGAAGAGAAAGTTGGCCGATAGATGGGAACCTACTGTTTACACCATTGTGGATAATGACCCTCAGACACACATATACAAAGTGAGAGATGACAAAGGACACATTAAAGTGGTACATCGAAATATGCTCTTAGACATCAGTTTCTTACCAGTGACTTGTCTTAAGGATGAAACATGTGGATCTTCAGTTGCCGATTGCACAAACGATTCTGACTGCGAGAGCCAATCAACAAACTCCACTGATTCCTTGGAGGACGAAGATCCTGAAAACAGAAAACATTCATTAGTATTCAATGACAATGTCTCAAAGAGTTTGAAATCATTTGATGTACAAATGGAACAGGAAGAAGATGAGAGCGATAGCACTTACTGTGTTGATTCTGCTCCAGAAGGTCAAAACCAGTTGCTCCCTGATAAAACACTGAGCGCAGGAACTTCTGATTGTGATAAAGTAATGGCAACAGTTGACTTTACCAGTTTAGGTATCACTGACCCTGACTTACCTGTCTGTGATGATGTGTCAGTGTCAGTTCCTGACCAAGCGCAAGGCATGGTTACAACACGAGCTGGTAGAGTAGTAAAAAAAGTAAACCGTTTGATTGAAACCATGGCCCAAAAACCATTTAAAATGGCTAAGTTGTCAGACAGGTTTCGGAAAAAGTCTCAGTCACTTTTGAGCCTATTCTAATCTTTATGATTGTGTAGGAAGATTACTTTCTATATATATTTTTTTTTTCTCTCTTCTTTCTTTATCTTTTTGAGAAATCTTTTTTTCATTAAGTGTAATATACAAAATGTGAATGAGGATTTGTTGCAAAGGTTAAGTGTGGTATGATGTACTTGGCAACATACATTACTAAGAGGTTTTGAGGTCTGATCACCCTCAAATTTTCTGTATCTGTTAAGACAGATAGCTTTCATTGCTGTAACTGGAATTTTTGCATTGTGATTCTTTAGAAAACATCCTCTTTCTGTACATGCAGAATTTTGGTGAAATTAGGGGAGGTGAATGTAACAGATGTTATATCAATTTATTAATTTCACTCAAAATCTCTCCCAGTATTTTTATATTGATTTTTGTTATTTGAGTTGTTTTCTACGCTTATAAGTTCATTTTCTTTTGTGTTTGTAGTAATTGTTAAAAAAATGGTACACGGCTCCTTTAAAAATTGAGTTCCGGTCGCTTTCCTATCAGTTTGCAGTAAACGCAGCTGAAGGAAGGTGAGTTCTACTTAAGCTCTGTCTATAAAGTTTGAAATTAGCTATTAAATGACAGGAAACAATCTATTTTTGTGTTAAAAATGGTTTTGGAACATGATGTATTTGTTTTGAGTGTTTAACCAAGATCTGTGGCTGAAATTGTCTGTTTTGACCAGCAGGTTGATGCTAAAAAGGCCACAGATTGTCTTTTGATTTTGTTTTTATTTTTATTATCTCAGGTATGTTTTCCATCTACGTTTCTCTTCATATTATTGTCTTGAATTTATATAAAATGTTTTGTTGTGTGGAAAAATGTTAGTGTTAAATGTAAAGCTTGTTGATCAAATCATATGCAGTTCATCTGAAACTGTAATATAAACACGAGTTTGCAGTAAACGCAGCTGAAGGAAGCAGGTTGATGCTAAAAAGGCCACAGATTGTCTTTTGATTTTGTTTTTATTTTTATTATCTCAGAATAAAAACAAGTGGTCTGAGGGATCTATGTTGTCCGGTCTCATCTATAAACCACAACGCAGAGTGAAGGCGCAGGCCGGTCACAGTTACAAGGTACCACATTGAATGGTGAAACTGTCTTTAGATCACTGCAGTTTTAAAGAGAAAATACTCAGCAATGGTGTTGACTTATGAATTTGAACATGTTTTGTCTTAAAGCATATAAAAAACACCACATAGACATAAACAACATAAAACTTGATTTTAACTCTTTTGTGCTGTTGTTGGTCCTTTTAGACTTTGAGTTTTCAGATTTACTGTGATTTCATGTTAACTTTTTCGTCTGAAACTTTATATCATCCTCCACAGATGCGATTTGAAAGATCATGATCATGATAAAAGTCCTGAAGCAAAGCCACTCTTAAATCATTCCCTTTAAAGTCGGCGTGAAATAAAAATTTACCCAATGTACTGTATTCTGCTAGTGCATGATATAGATCTTTTTATCAATGATTCATCCATGTATCATTATTTTTTAACCTTTTTTTGGGCTTGTAATGTTTAATCAAAATGTCATCAAACTCAAACTTCTAGTGAAAATGACAGACTTCTCTCTGATGAAATATACCAGTCTACTCCATTCATTTAGTCCACTTAAAGGGTTAGTTCACCCAAAAATGAAATTTCTGTCATTAAGTACTCACTCAGTACAAGACCTTTGTTCATCTCCGGAACACAAATTAAGATTATTTTGATGAAATCCAAGAATTTTTTTTTTTTTTTTTTTTTTTTTTTTTTTTATCCCCCGTAGAAAGCATGTAATTACCACAATTATACAATGTGAGAGCGGCCTCTAGAGGCGAAATAAAAACTATCACTGATTCCTCCTAGAGTTTGTTTTGACACGTGACGTGAGGTTGTGCGCTGATTTAGATTTAAAACATAGACAACAAAATGGTATGTTATACCGTGTACATTACAGTACATGTTTTCATATCATTATAAAGTAATTAGTTTGTTGACTAGATGCTGCATTAGTGGAGAACAGTAGAATGAGAGGATGCTAACATTAGTAGTACCGCAAGCGGATAAAAAAATGTGACCAAAACGCCAACTGTTTAATGCCACGATTGTTACTATTCATTTGTATTAATTTATATCCAATTGTTCGCTGTTATGCATTCGTTATCCAGCGAAGTTGCATTTTTAAACTGTGTTCTCATCATGCAGCGACAGAAACATAACAAATCAGAAATGTATTCGATATCAGTTCTTTTTTTTTTAATCGGCACTGTAACACATATTTTGATCAGATAATCATCAGGTTTTCTAAAATAGAGGCAAATAATATGTGAAATTATTAAGATAATATGTATAATATACATATATAATATGTATATTATACATATATAATATGTATATTATACATATAATAAACCTATGCTATGCCTTTCTGTGTAAAGATGGCATTTTTTAAGCATGACTGTTTGGATTTATATGAAATGGTAACACTTTAAAATAAGAGTCCATTAGAAAGAGTCCCGTAGAAAGCATGTAATTGCCACAATCAAGGTCCAGAAAGGTAGTGAAGACATTATTAAAATAGTCAGCGTGACTACAGTGGTTCAACCTTAATGTTATGAAGCGATGAGAATACTTTTTGTGTGCCAAAACAAAGCAAAAATACAAAATCAATGCAGTTTACGTTGAAGACACATTGCAGAGCTTCTGTGTTCTCAGAATGCCGACTCATTATTGGCCGACTCCTGCATCAGCATCACACGCATACGCTGTGGTGCTCTCGTGAAAAGCGCTGACCAATAATGAGTCGCCGTTCTGACATAGAACACGGAAGCTCTGCAATGTGTCTTCAACATAAACTGCATAGGAGAATGACAGGGTAGAGTAAAATTTGTTGAATAAAATCGTAATTTTTGTTTTCAGCACAAAAAGTATTCTCGTCGCTTCATAACATTAAGGTTAAACCACTGTAGTCACAAGGACTATTTTACTGATGTCTTTACTGCTTTTCTGGACCTTGAATGTGGTAATTTCATTGCTTTCCATGGGAGATTAAAAAAAAAAAAAAAAAACTCTCAGATTTCATCAAAAATATGTTCTGAAAATGAACAAAGGTCTTACGTGTTTGGAACGACATGAGGGTGAGAACAATGACAGAAATTTCATTTTTGCGTGAACCCTTTAATCTTTGATAAAGTATGCAAACACAGCAACAAGCATCACTGTAGAAAGCAGAAAGTGTCTGAATTCACATCTCCGACTGGATAAATCCACTCACACACATCTAATATGAACTCAATGATCCTTCCCCTGCCTTCGATGTCACCTCATACTGATCGCAATATGTCTCCGTAAAACAGTTCCTGCATTGACAGCACTCTGTTTCCTGAAACAATCTTCTCTTCCTTCCTCCCTCCCTCCCAAGAGGACCACGGGTGGCTAGGCACCACGCCTATATTTACCTCACCACCTCCTGCTTCTAGCCTTGGCCTTGACCTTTCCCCCTCAGGCGCCTGGCTTGTGCCGAGAAGGAGTGATGGTGTTATGGACCCCTTTCTGGGTCCTCAGAGTGCTGGCAATTAGTTAAACAGAATCCTGAAGGCTGCCAAAGCCATCTGTTCCAACAGGGGGACAAAGAGGGGGTCTCACACCTTTTAATGGGCCTAAAGTGTTCGCCTGCCGCAATTAGTCCACGCACCACATGAGGCTGGAGATGCCATACTGGGCTCGGCGTGAGGAAGGGTGGTGAGGGGAGGAGAGTTTACATCACGTTTATCTCACTCCATGTCTAAAGCTTAAAACTGCAAAGCCAGTCACATGGGATGATTGTTGGTTCACTGCTAACGTGCCCATGTTTGCTACTCTACAACCTGGAATATGTCCATCCCAACCCTGTTGAACCAGAGAAGGATTGGTAGTCAAATGCAAATGTGGCATTCCATCCAAAGTCGGACGTGGGATATTTTTACTTGCTAGCTTCAGAAGGCTTTCTGTTGTCTGATGCTAGAAAAGTTCAAGATTGCATGGTATCTGTCTGTCATTCTCTTTGTGCTTAAAACCTATAGAGCTGGAGGGATTGTGTAAATTTGCAGTCCACCCCTAAAGGAAAGGGTATAGATTCCCTCTAAAACGATGAATGAGATTTTTTTCAACATACTCTCCTGCCATTTTTGGATGATTTTTCGTATGATTTACTTACACCGCACTGAATGTTAGGATTAGGGGTGGACCTTTATGCTTCTTTTTCTTGAAAAATCATATGTTATCATTAATCACAATGTAAAAATTCAATATGAAATAGTCACCTTGTACAACATTAGCCTACAATCGTTGCATTTTCACCATATCAGGTTAGATTTTTCTAATGGATTTTGCATTATTGTAGAAGATTAGCTCTGAGGGCAGCAAAAGTGTATGAATTCGTACATGTTGTGTTTATCAAGATAGTCTTCACAAATCTTGAATGAATTTTGAAGTCCAAATGCAATTGCCAGAAGTAAAAAGCTAAAGTTAAGCTATAAACAAATACCACAGTTGCATGACTTTAGCGTCACCATCACTAAGCAAACAAAAGCTCTTTCTTTTTAAAAATCTAATCTTGTCAGAAAGTTAGAATAGTTTGCAAGAGTGCGATTATAAACACAACGAAGCTGTAAAAGTTGACTAGTGAGTAGGGATGCAAATGGGCATAAAAAAAAACGGTAAATTTCCAGAAACTTTCCAGGATTTTTTTTTTTTTTTTAACTTTCTGGAAATTTTTGGAAAGTTTCTGGAAATTTACCAGGAAATTTTCCATCCCCTTTGCATCCCTACAAGTGAGTAGATGAGTTTACCTGTTCAGCTGATGACATTTAACTTCTGTAGTCCCATTTAGACACTTGTTAACAACCGCCTTTTACAAGACAAGTAAACACTTTTAAAGAATCACAAGGGGGGTTTTACTGATATATTTTATGTTGTAGAAAATAAAAGTGAAAATATCTTGAGCTTGTGTTCACAATAGACATTTTTTAAATGGGGTTATTCCAAAACCCACTAAAAAAACATTGAATTCAGTACGATGGCACTAGATGTTCAAAATATTTTGCTTCCATGTTTTAGGACTCATTTCTGCAGCACTCTGTAAACTTTCAAAATTCAAGGACTTTTTTTTTTTTTTTTCAAATCTTACAGTACGAAAGGCAATTCAATTCTGAATGGTGCACATTTCTAGTATAACTTGGAAATTCTGATTTCGAGTTTAACAGCACACAGTGTAAAGAATGAATATCTCCTTATATTTCATGAGACATGGCATGTGATTATTAAAAGCCATTTGACAATCATCCTGTAATCCTGGCCTTGGCATTCCATCAACAAGATCGGTAGGTGAAGCTACAGGGAAGAACATTGTGATTATTGCTGATGAGAGAGAGGTTTGGTATTGATCAGTGTTCGAGTGTTGGTCGTGGTCCGTCATGAGAGCGCACTGCCTGAGATTGAACATGGTTAGGCTGGTACGGTATTTCTAATAAAGAGACTTTTTCATTGTTAACCACCCCTGAAGAGCAGTACTTACACTTGATTTGATTCTGGTCCTGAGGATATTGATACAATCTCTACAGCATGTAGTGGAAAAATCGATGGTACTGTGAACCTTATATAAGATGAAGAGGGGAAAAATACGTAATGGAATGATAAATTAATGAAGAGTCTGAACTATGTTTTGATATTTGAGGAAACATTCAGATGAGTTCCTTCCTCAACTAACCTATACGAAATCTGACAACCTAAGCAAAAGTTGCTCTGGGAGTACAACTATCTAAAGGGCAGAGAAATGTTGATTCAGGGTTGAGGAAGTTTATTGTGTTTTGTTTACAGGTAAAAATTAAAATGGCAGCTGCTTCCAAGGTTTTTGCTTGCTCTGTAGACTTGCTAAATTTAAAAAATATGGACTGAGCAAAAATCTCAGTACTCAGTTATAGGTTGGCAGGATTTTGACAAGTGGTTTGATAATATCTAAAATAATCTTGGCGTTAAATTCTGTAAGCATTTTTCTCATAATGTATCCCTCAATCTCAAATTGATCTGGGCTCTATATCAAGGTCTCTGGCTCACACGTCTGTTTGTACACAGTACACCTACCTTGGGGTGATGGGTTCAAAAGAGGCCAGCACTGAAGAATGAGCAAAATGCTGTGGCTGATGACTGATAAGTGGCCAACATTATATATTCATACTACTTTGGCTATGTTCACACTGCAGGTAAATGTGGCCCAAATCTGATTTTTTTTTTGCCCACATGTGACTCATATCCATTTTCCCCATGACAGTGTGAACAGTACAAATCACATGGAATCTGATCTTTTTAATTCCGATTTGTGTCACTTCCATATGTGGTACTAAATCCACTACGGGTCAGATGTTTTGTAATGCGACCGCAGTGTGAACAGTCATATCGGAATTCATCAAATTTTTACGTCACTCGAGATCAACATTCGATTCTGCGCTCATGGGAATCTATTCAAAGATTTTACATACCCAACATTATCAAGACAGTTGTGAAAGGTGAATCAGTAGAAAGGCAGTTATGTGTCAGAACTCTTAAGCTCTACAGTACAAGCAAAATGGGGAATCTGGGGGATTTTGAGGCCAAGTCAACACCTCAAACTCAATCCATTTTTGCTTTGTGGCAGGGTGCATTATCCTGCTGAAAGAGGCCACAGCCACCAGGGAATACCATTTCCATGAAATTGGTGTACATGGTCTGCAAACAATGCTTAGGTGTCCAAAGTAACATCCACATGGATGGCAGGACCCAAGGTTTCCCAGCAGAACATTGCCCAAATCATCACACTGCCTCCGCCAGCTTGCCTTCTTGCCATAGTGCACCCTGGTGCCATGTGTTCCCCAGATAAGTGACGCACATGCACCCGGCCATCCATGCGATGTAAAAGAAAACGTGATTCATCAGACCAGGCCACCTTCTTCCATTGCTCTGTGGTCCATTTCTGATGTCCACCCTGACTGGTCTACAGCTATGCAGCCCCATACGCAACAAACTGCGATGCACTGTGTATTCTGACACCTTTCTATCAGAACCAGCATTAACTTCTTGAGCAATTTGAGCTACAGTAGCTTGTCTGTTGGATCGGACCACACGGGCCAGCCTTCGCTCACCATGTGCATCAATTGAGCCTTGGCCGCCCATGACCCTGTCGCTGGTTCACCACTGTTCCTTCCTTGGAGGCACTTTTGATAGATACTGACCACTGCAGACCGGGAACACCCCACAAGAGCTGCAGTTTTGGAGATGCTCTGACCCAGTCATCAAGCCATCACAATATTGGTCCTTGTCAAACGCTCTCAAATCGTTAAAGCTTGTCCATTTTTCCTGCTTCAAACACATCAACTTTGAGGACAAAATGTTCACTTGCTGCCTAATATATCCCACCCGCTAACAGGTGTCGTGATGAAGAGATAATCAGCGTTGTTCACTTCACCTGTCAGTGGTCGTTATGCCTGATTGGTGTACATATAATGTACTGTACTGAGCTGTGTTTCCCAAATCGTAGAACAATTGCCACCAATGGTCTAGATGATCAACTTAGGCTTACAATACTTTTGGGAAACACAGCCCAGTTCAGTTCAGCTTGTTTACTGCGTAATGTAATAATGCAAGCTTTCGTTCAGATGGTCTCACTGCATTTATAGTGAGATGTGGCAAGTATATTTTGCTTTTTCACACTGTCTGTAGTTTCATGCAATTATTTTTCTCATTTGCAATTTTTGGCAAGACTTTTTATATGTCAGCAACATTTTCAATAAACGTTCCAAGAGAATTAGCATGCCTCCACTGAAATAGCATCCTCATCTGTTATGCAAATACATCTCCCTGTCAGTACTGATCCTGAGTGTTATGATGTTTTTGATTGGTTTTCACTTTACCAAGTCAGTCGCTGGAGGGTGTATTGAATAAGAGCGCTAGTAAGGAGTCAGTATGTCTTATGAGAACAGTTCTGTAATGAATAACATCTATGATTCCCAGAGCAGTAAAGATTTTAGATTAGAATCCAAGAAAGAATATATCTTGACATATTTTGACAAAAAACAGTCATGGAAGACCTCTCCTGGTTTTAGCATTCCATGGTGAAAACATCATTCTTATTGCACTGGGGAAAGCAATTGTGCTCCTCCATAGAAGGGCAATAGAAAGGGAGAATGGAAGAGAGAAATGGAGAAGAAAAGGTAGCCTGGCACCCCTTTGCGCTCTCTCCTCCTCACCCCATATCTCGCCAAATGGCTCCTCCAAACATTGTCCTTTCACAGACTAATAATAGCTGAGTGTTCAATTCTCCAGCCTCTTTGGAGGGGAGAGAGGGAGACAGAGAAAGAGGGAGAGATAGCGGTGATGATGGTTTGCAACCATAGGGATGATACATCTTGAGGAGGGGGTAACACAGGAAATAATTTGGCCCCCATCTTGAGGATCACACTGTGAATTGTGGGGCCAGGATCCTGGAGAGCTGTTGAGGGGGGTTGGTAGAGAAGCTGAATGCATTTCAGTCTTTATGTTATTTATCAGGAGGGGACAGAATGATACAGCTGTAACACACAATTGCTCTGCTCCAAATCCTAGCACGATGTCTTACTAGACTGCATTTTAAAGGCATCATAAGGACACTCACAAAGGCTTCTGAAATACCTCTTTTAGCCATATTTTAATTCTGCGGTTCGTGCAAAATAAGATTTGGGACTTGCTACAGTATCTCTCAGACAAACAAATGCTAGCATTTGATCTGCACCATAATATTTTACTATCTTTGAGAAATTATTATCCACCTTATTCCTACGCCCCATGACGCTTTGCTCTAATTATGGGTGTAACTTTCATTAAGCTTGTAAACAACCAGTGAAAGGCTCACTCTATGAATGCAATAATACTTCTTTTTTTTTTTTAACTTTGTACAATGAGATGACATTATTTTACTCACCCTTCAACCACTGAACATTAAAATGACATTTAAAAGTGTAAAAGGCATCAACAAAATACTTTCAAAAGACCATGGATAATGGCAAAAGCATGATTCTTTCCAATAACGGACGGGATAAATATCACTGCAGTAATATCTGTTATTATGTAACATACGTTGCCTTAATAAAAAATGTTCATTAACTTCAACTGTGATACTATTTCAAAGTGATTTCCATCATTTTGACAGATAATAAAGTGTATTTACTTGTGAAAACTAACCTGTGAAGAGACGTGAGGATTTGAGGAGAAAATCGAGATTCTTCGTGCATTATAGTGAAATATTAATGGGATATATCGTAAATTAAATCTGGAGAACAGACCACAAATGTGCAATATGTGTTGTCCTTTTTCATACTATTACAGCGGAATGCAAAGGGAAAAAAGAAAATAATCACGAGGAAAAGAATGCAGTGACTGAAAAGAGCTCTTGCCATAGATATTCTTGTTAAAAAAGGTCACGTTAAAATACCAAGCGTTATGTTATTCTCATGATGTCTGAAAATAAAAAGAAAAGAAGAAAAGTTGACAGCTCATTCAGTCAAACTGACAAGCTTTAATTGTAGGGCCAATGTTATGATGTTGAAATGATTTGAAATGATCAGAAGTTCCCCAAACTGGGGGAACCAAACCAACCCATAATTCAAAACGCAGTAGGCTCATCAGGAATAAGGTGGATAGTTTTTAAAAAATATTTTAAATTTAAAAAGTTTTTATTTTTGTATTTTTCATTTTTATTTTTGTTAAAATTTTAGTAATTTTGTTTTTATTAGTTTTTTTTAAAAAATGTCTTTATAGATTTTATAGATAATACATTAAGTTAAAGGTGTCCTCGAATGAAAAATTGAATTTATCTTGGCATAGTCAAATAACAAGAGTTCAGTACATGGAAATGACATACAGTGAGTCTCAAACTCCATTGTTTCCTCCTTCTTATATAAATCTCATTTGTTTAAAAGACCTCCTAAGAACAGGTGAATCTCGACATAACACCGGACTGTTACGTAACAGTCGGAGTGTACTCCCCCAATATTTGCATATGCCAGCCCATGTTCCCAACATTATGAAAGGCATTAGACAAGGGCAGCCAGTATTAACGTCTGGATCTGTGCACAGGTGAATCATCAGACTAGGTAAGCAAGCAAGAACAATAACGAAAAATGGCAGATGGAGCAATAATAACTGACATGATCCATGATATCATGATATTTTTAGTGATATTTGTAAATTGTCTTTCTAAATGTTTCGTTAGCATGTTGCTAATGTACTGTTAAATGTGGTTAAAGTTACCATCGTTTATTACTGTATTCACGGAGACAAGAGAGCCGTCGCTATTTTCATTTTTTAAACACTTGCAGTCTGTATAATTCATAAACACAACTTCATTCTTTATAAATCTCTCCAACAGTGTAGCATTAGCCGTTAGCCATGGAGCATAGCCTCAAATTCATTAAGAATCAATGTAAACAATATAACAGTATACAATACTCACATAATCCGACGCATGCATGATGAACACTTTGTAAAGATCCATTTGAGGGTTATATTAGGTGTGTAAACTTTGTTTATGCACTGTTCAAGCCAAGCGGCGAAGCTCCGTGGGCGGAGCATGAGAATTAAAGTGCCAGTAGCCCTCATTTATTAATGATGCCCCAAAATAGGCAGTTAAAAAAATGAATTTAAAAAAATCTATCGGGGTATTTTGAGCTGAAACTTCACAGACACATTCAGGGAACACCTTAGACTTATATTACATCTTTTTAAAAAAAGCTTCTAGGGCACCTTTAAACTGAAATTGTTGCTTTGACAACTAGCTGAAATTAGTTTTTATATATATATTTATATATATTAGGGGTGTCCTCGACTACGGATTTACATAGTCGAATCCGATTCGAGATGGAGCGGGACACGGAAAATGAAGTAGGACTAAGGCCTATAGCCTATACCCGCGGGCGCGGCTTAAGACAACTTTTATTTTCTTTCACACACAGCACAGAGAAACGTCTTTCTAATAAACCGACCAAACTGCCTGTCAAGTGATAGACGAAACTGACAATGATTTTATCTTTTTTAAACAAATGAAAGGCAATGTGGATAAACATTCACAGCCACGATGTACAGAACACTCTCAAAGATATAGAAGAAAACGAATAAAAACATTTTGGATCAATAAACCTTAAAATGTATATAAAAATAACTGCAGAAAAGCCACACTGCAGATAGGCTATACATTTCATATGTCGGCAAATCACATCGGCTAAACTGTCTGTGCAAGCAAGCTTTAACTCTACAGCGCAACATTGATGCACCAAAAAATTAAATTCATTTAATAAAAAAAATTTATATATTTTTTTTTATCAAACATTAATTTACAGAATTGAATTAGAACAGAAATATGATCGAGTCAAACTGCAAAATGCCTGAAGTGCAGGGGAACATATATTCAAAACACAAGCCACAAATAATTAAATTAGATAACCCAGAGTGATCAATAAATAAATTAAAATTAAAGAAATTATTAAAATGACGAAAGTATATAGCCAGAATTGTCAACTTTGTCTTTTTAACTGCAGAGACAATAAACGCTGAACTGGATTGGCAGTCTTTTTAGCTAAACATTCAAAAATCAAATTACATCCGTCTAAAATAGTTTGAAATCACTTGTAGCTACCCTACCTGATTGAGAGAGAAAAATCCAGTCTTTCACGCGATCTGCCTGTGTCCGTTTGAGTCTTTTCAAATAGCGCGCTATAGTCAGCTCGTTGGCCGGCAGAAGTGCGCCGCAGTGTTTGTCGTTGTTGAGTTCTAGGACATGAGCTGTTGGCACAACTTGCATCATACGTTTTTTGGATCATCTTTTACCATTTCAAAGTGCATCCAATTGTACACTTTATCCAAGACATTGTTAAAGATTTAATCCCTGCCGCAAAGATGCTCCTCTGCCGGTCACGGATGATGGAAGTGAAACTTAAATCGGTCACAGGTTGGATTTATTCACGCACATTAAAAATATTTATTAAAGGCTTCTTTCTTTTCACATTTTTATTTATGGTATTAATATAATAGCCTGTATATTAACCTATTGGGAAAGAACCAGTATGTCTATGTAAAATCAATCAGATATTGAGCACCCCCATATCTTTTCTCATAACACCTCTGCGACGATTCGACTGTGAGATTGGTAGTCGAATCAGGCTCCTCCTATCGAAGATTCGAATCGTCGACTATTCAGGGTCACCCCTAATATATATATATATATATATATATATATATATATATATATATATATATATATATATATATATATATATAGTTTTAGTTGTTTTAGTTACAATAAACTATAATAACCCTGATCTACGAGTATATGATTATTTATAGAGAATATAATCTCGTTTTTTTTTTACACACGTCTTTGCAGACGTTTGCAAAAGTTCATTTATTTTATTATTTGTGAACTCACTAATGCATTTTATTTGCTTAAAAGTGAAACATAATAATAATTAAAAAAAAAAAAACACTAGAAACTAATTTTGAATGTTCAATAGGTTTTTGTTTAAATGCCTAAAATAAGGTCTATGGTTAAGCCAAACTTCACAATTTATTATTGATATTATTTATTAAGTCACTTTCCCATGGTTTCACAGACAAGGCTTAAGCTAGTCCTAGACTAAAATGCATGTTTGAGGTGTTTCAACTGAAAGCTACTTGCACTGACATATCTTAAAATATGTCAGTGCCATTGTTTTTTCTTAAGATGCACACCAGTAATGTCTCAGTGTCTACACCAGACGCGAGCGGCACGACAAAAGCAAATAGAATTCATTATAATCAGTGATGCTGTCTACACTGGATGTGGCACGACGCCACACAACTAATTCCCAATGGTAAACTGATGCCCTGTTGTATTTCTGATGTGCTTCTGATATGAAGGACAAATGGATTTGCAACGGTCACTTTGCCGCATCCGGTGTGGACAGCTCTTAAGCCGGGGACACACCTAACGATTAGCTGAAACATTCTAAGACTGAACTGAACACACATACTGATTGTTTCCTTCGACTGGAGCCGATTTACATACTCACACATGGAATTTGAACACCGACTGTAATCGCAGACTGAACGCAACTGGCTCTGACTGGACGCGTTTGAGCGCGATCAGTCATAAGTATCAATTTACATTCATAATTGGCCTTACAATCGTTAAGTGTGTGCACGGCTTTAAACGCCATCACACTGAACAGATAAACTCATCTATTCACTTGTCGCTTTCACAGACTTAATAATCATGCTCTTGCAAACTATTATAACTCAAACTTTCCAACCTGTAGATTTTAAATGAAGATGAAAGAGTTGTCGGAAGCTTAGAAAAAAAAAATCCTATTTGCTTTTTGTCGAAGGGAAGGCTGTTGCAAACTTCCTGGTTGACCTAAAAATGCATACTCCCCCAGCGTACTCTTTAGCAATATAGCATATAATTTAAATAATGAGACAGGAAGATACTTCATTTTCTTTTTTCTTTTTTTTTCTTTTTTTTTTTTTTTTTTGACATTGTAGGGCATTTGAATAAGAAATGAGTTTATCAAAAATGTAGAGCAGATGGAACTGAGAGAGAGAAGGAGACACGCCGGACCTCCTATGTTGTCTCTTGGAGACATTTGTGTGAAAGAATGCTCATGCAATAACAGCTCTCACTTAACATTCTTTCTCACTTTATTGCACTTGCAATCCAAGACAAACAGTGATAAAGCCAAGGTAACCATAGATACCTCCAATGCCCTCTCTTCTCTATCATTTTCTCCAACAGCTTCAGAATATTTCTGCCAGTGAATGTTTTTCACTCTCTCTCATTTTCTACAGCTCTTCAAGGTCATTGAAACATAGGGTGCTGTAGGATGGAATTCATGCCTTTTTTTTTTTTTTTTCTTGTCACTTTGAAAGGACTGTTGGTTTTAACATAATATCTAGGCACACAACACATTTGGTGTAGTAATTAGTGATGCTTCCTACAGCAAGAATTATTAGTAAGTTTAATACAACAAAACTTCAACCTAAGCATGAACTCACCCAGATGTAGACATGAATAATGACTTAAAGGGGACCGTTTAATGCTCCCTTTTACAAGATGTAATATAAAGTCTCTGGTGTCCCCAGAATGTGTCTGTGAAGTTTCAGCTCAAAATACCCCACAGATCAATTTATTATAGCTTTGTCAAATTTGCCCCTATTTGGGTGTGAGCAAAAACATGCAGTTTTTGTGTGTGTCCCTTTAAATGCAAATGAGCTGCTGCTCCCGACCCCCATTCCAGAAGAGGGCGGAGCTTTAACAGCTTGTGCTTTGGATTGCTCAGCAACAACAAAGCTGGAGAATCTCACACAGCCAAAATGAGGATTGTCAGTAACGGTGTTCAGCCTTACATTGTTCAAACCGGAGTCGACACTGATGGAGAGACTCAGGAAGAAGTTACAACTTTTAGAATGAAACTGGACGTTTCTGAATGGTTAGTGGATAAATTTATGTAGTTGCTGTGGAGTTGATTCAACTCATCGACTAGCATGTGCCGTCATGTTAATCTTTTGTGTAAATCCAGTGCTGAATTGACCCTCATTTGTGAAGCAGTCCTGGCGTAGAGTTAATTCCAAAGTGTAGGCCTTAGTTTTGATCTCTTATCAAAATATCACTGTTTTAGTACATTAAGATACTTTAAGTGTTTTTCACACTAAGTGTTTTAGAACGTCTCGCCGTTTTTAGTTTTTAGATTGACATACTGCACCAGGTGCTGCATATGAATAACAAGTGCCCAAAACTTGCATTTTGTTTATATGTTTTAGTTTTTCTTCTTTTGAGATGAAAAACTGACAGGTCTGTGCTGCAGTTCTATTGTTGTTTTGACTGAAAACTATGAATATAAAATGCAGTATATACAATTATAAGTCTGGATTATAAGTCAACAGAATTGTCAAAGCCAAGGTGCTTATTATGAGACATGACATTTATGTTCATAAAACAAACTAACGCTACATCATCAGCTCGGTAACATATCGCGTCTTGTAAATAACAGCTTTATCTTGACAGCCTTGGTGTGTTTGTTCAGCTCACTCTGGCATTTTAACATGCGAAGGGGACGTTTCTTAAGCACTTAAGCAAAGGGGACATGTCTAGATGATTGACACACTAAAGTAGAGCCCCATGCTGAGTTTTTTTTAACTTGGCATTATTCCTCTTGTAGGGGTCAAAGGTTATTCCCCAAAGGGAAACAGAAAGCTCTTTCTTTGAGTGCACATTCCAACAGTTAGTTATTTAGAATACACCTACCTATGGAGGTCAACTTCACAGATTGTTCACCAGAGGAACATGTCGTGTGTAAAAATCAAATATTTTGGAGGTGAATGAAAAAGGAGGACCATAACAGAGAAATGAAAGCTTGCTCTGTGTAGACTGAAGGTCAAAGGTCAGGCCATACCCCAAGGAGGTACACGACAAGGATGTGATAGGTTTTCACTCACCATCCCGTGTTCCGCTGCCCTCTCCGAAGGTTTTGCCCTAACTAATTTTGGGGTAAGGGTTACTGTGTCTGCCAGAAGGTCTAGAAGACTTTAGCTCAAGAGGTCGACAGTTTTCCCCGTGAGGCCTTGGATATTACAAAGCAATAAAGTTGTCGGTCTTCGGGAGGGATTTT